>NC_071355.1:103855948-104138448 GCF_943734655.1 Sabethes cyaneus
AGAGGGGTTGTGTACAAGACACGACCGCATATATAGGTGACGCAGGACTACGTAAGTCTCTTTGTAGTGATAGTAGCATGTATTCATGCTAGTAATCATTCGATTCTTCATGTATACATGCAATATGCAACATATATGCATGCTACACGCGTTGTATGTAACATTTATCAAAGTAGTAACATTGCATACGTTGAATTCTCAAAAGATTGTGCATTTGAAAACAATTTAACGAAATCAAGAACACAAACTATTGCTTTCCTCCTACCTTACTGAAATTAAAGATTGTTTTTATTATCCATGGTTTCTCACGTTGAAGGGATTTTACCAATTCAATCCTATTTTATCAACAGCACATCTTTTCACTACACCTCTAATGAAACGGCAAGCATGCGTATTCATACAGAGTCGTATTATAATCGAACACTACAGCTGTAGCACATTTTTCCAACACAGATATCAAATTCGCCGAAGTTTAATCGTCTCGCAGTAAAGAATTTGCGATCTGTTGGGACAACGAACGTGTGTCATTTTTTCTGGCACACTTCCCTAACACAGACATCAAATTGGACTAGGTTTAATCGCGTTCGTAAGAAATCTGTTGGCACTAGGGGCTTTGTCACTCTCTCTGGCGTACTTCCCAAGCAAGGACATCAAAATGGTCTAGGTTTAATCGCGGTGTTAAGAAATCTTGTTGAAATGGGGAATCTTTGTCACTTGTTTTGGCTTACTTCCCAAGCACAGATGTCAAATTGGTATAGGTTTAGATCATCGTAAAGAATCTTCCAACCAATCACGAAGCGAGAATTCTGGTAAAACATAGGTTCATTATTTTCAATTTTTCAATAGTTCAACATCAAGAATCGATACTTTTCTTCGTTTGGGTCAATTCTTAGAAGATTTTCCGATCGATTGGTGTAAGAATATTGAAAATCGATCGGAAAACCGCTGAGCTATTAGCGCTCAAAACCTTTCATTTTTCGTGACGCACGCATTTTTCGATTTCTTGGAATGACACCCTATTTCAAAACTTGCCGTAAGACGTAGTCCTACGTCAAAAGTGCGCCGAAGATCGAAACGATTTAATGCAAAATAGCACTTTATGAGCGATATCGCACTTTGGATGGTACAATTTTACTTGAAATTGACAATAAGCTGCTATAATAGAATATTAAATATGCTAGAAAACCCAAAGTTTGGTCGCGGAAGCAAAGGGTTTAAATTGGTGGGAATAGTGATGTCCGAAATTTTCAATTATTCGATTACCGATTAATCGGTGAGCCTTGTCTGAACTAATCGATTAATTCAACTATTCGTGCTAGAGAGCTTTCTGACAGCTCAAGCACCCACACTAGCGAACACGAAATACGCGTGTATATAGATGATGTTTACCTCATTTTGGGGAACAGCTGATGCTGGAGGAACAAACCGAAAAATAGCGATTACTAGTTGTGTTTCTCCGTTTGCCACACAGCAGAGCACATATTTCGGTCAAATTTTTCATCCTGTTCCAAATTCAAGCACATATTTTGAAAATTTGCTGGTATTTAAGCCAGCGGAAGACGAAACTCATTCTGTACCTTGGTGACAAAGGAATGCATCTCTTTTGTTTACTGTTGTTGTTTGCCTCATTTTCAAGCACCAATACACACATAACTGGAAAGGTCTAGTGGGCTTCGATTAGAAATATTCGCATATTTCTTTGCATAATTCGATTAATCGAACGATTATGAACGATTACCGAGCATTATTCGGGGATTATACGTACTGATTGAACTATTCGATTAATTCAACTACTCGTGCTGGCATTATTCGATTAAAAATTATTCGAATATTCCTTGTGTTATTCGATTAGTTGAATTAATCGAACGATTAACGGACATCACTAAGCCCATCTGATGGACGAAAGTTGACAATGGACACTACGAGTCAGAAATTTGAGAATTAGAGATTAACAAACGGACCTTTTCAGGTCCACCATATAAATTAGCTGAAGAGTTGAAATTATGAATTTCTCACATGTAAGAACACAATTCTTTAATGCGAAACTTGAGCATCTATATATGAAATTCATACAAAAATCACCGGCTTTAGCATTGGGAGACGAATTGCGCTACATTCGTAGTCCTACTTCAAGCCTGCGCCCGTGCCACTAGGCATGGACCCTTATACTTTTTATCTTCCCTCTCTGTTATGCTTATTATGGCGTACTTTGTTGACGTTTCAAGATTGCTTTTTTGTTATATTCTTTTTCGGTTAGAATTGAACCGCCAGCCAGCCAAATCTGTCGATTACGTGGCTTGGAGTAGAGGAGTAGGGCAACGCCTTTACCAGTTGATCTGTAAACGGTAGTTGCGAGTCAGCTGCCAATAGCTCTACTTAAATTACCGAAATTCTTAACTCGGATGTTTGATTTGCTTATCGAGGTGGAATGGAGGGAAAGATTTTATTTTTTATATTTCTTCCATAAGTTGCGCTTTGGGAGAATTACCTACCTTTTATTTTCTTTTTATGTGATGGCATACATGCATAGAAATATTTCTTGTAAAATCCGTCTGCATATGCCATATAGATTCGTGTTGATGTTTATTCTATCGGCGGTGCAGGATTGTGCGTAAGCTAAAAAGAGAGGGAAGAAGAGGCGAACCAGCCGCAGGCTGAAAACCTCTCTAATATAGAATTAAAAAAAGAGGGAAGCATTTTTTTCTTTTATCACACGTACGTTCGCAAGCAGAATTCCTGCAAGTGTGAGCAGAGTTCAAAATCTCTTTTGATGCCGGTAACGGCAATAAAGCCTGCTTAGAGCATCTAATCAGCTTTTCATAGTGCTTCAAGTAAATTTTAATTCAACATTGAGAATGCCATTTTAAAGCTGCTATGCATTGACAATGCTGAATTATATCTGGCAGCATGCAACTTGCAAATATAGAGCAGCTTTCAAGCTTAATTCAGTGCTTAGCGGTTACCTGGGTAGGTATGCTGACGAACTATAGAAGCATTTAAGTGGGAACTGCATCAACTGGTCTTCATCGATGAAGTATCCTTCGATTCCCGTGACATGCTTCGAAACTACGGATATGAGGTAAAAGGGAAAAAAGTGATTTTCCGTGGAGAGTTCAATCGACGTCCGAGAGAATCTTACCTATGGGTCATTCCACGGGAAATTTAGTCAAAATTTTTTTGACGTAGGACTACGTCTTACGACAAGTTTTGAGATAGGGTGTCATTCCAAAAAATCGAAAAATGCGAGCGTCACGAAAAATGAAAGGTTTTGAGCGCTAATAGCTCAGCGGTTTTCCGATCGATTTTCAATATTCTTACACCAATCGATCGGAAAATCTTCTAAGAATTGACCCAAATGAAGAAAAGTATGGATTCTTGATGTTGAACTATTGAAAAATTAGAACTAATTAACCTATGTTTTACCAGAATTCTCGCTTCGTGATTGGTTGGAAGATTCTTTACGATGATCTAAACCTATATCAATTTGATATCTGTGCTTGGTAAGTAAGCCAAAACAAGTGACAAAGCTCCATCATTTCAACAAGATTTCTTAACACCGCGGTTCAACCTAGACCATTTTGATGTCCTTGCTTGGGAAGTACGCCAGAAAGAGTGACAAAGCCCCCTCGTGCCAACAAATTTCTTACGAACGCGATTAAACCTAGTCCAATTTGATGTCTGTGTTAGGGAAGTGTGCCAGAAAAAATGACATAAGTTGATCGTCCCAACAGATCGCAAATTCTTTACTGCGAGACGATTAAACCTCGGTGAATTTGATATCTGTGTTGGAAAAATGTGCTGCAGCTGTAGTATTCGGTTATAATACGACTCTGTATGAAAACGCATGCTTGCCGTTTCATTAGAAGTGTAGTGAAAAGATGTGCTGTTGATAAAATAGGATAGAATTGGTAAAATCCCTTCAACGTGGGGATCCATGGGTAATAAAAACAATCTTTAATTTCAGTAAGGTAACAGCAATAGTTTGTGTGCTTGATTTCGTTGAATTGGTTTCAAATGCACAATCTTTCGAGAATTGAACGTATGCAATGTTACTACTTTGATAAATGTTACATACAACGCATGTAGCATGTATAAATGTTGCGTATAGCATGTATATATGAAGAATCGAATAATTACAAGCATGAATACATGCTACTATCACTACAAAGAGACTTACGTAGTCCTGCGTCACCTATATATGCGGTCGTGTCTTGTACACAACCCCTCTGATTTTTCTCTTCCGAATATTTTTTTTACGTTCTTTGTTCAAAAAAAATCGACACGTATTTTTGTATTTCGATGTTACTGTTGGAATTCGCAAGATATGATTTTTTAAAGTATTGTAATCCGAAAAAATCACTATTTTTTAAATACTGATTGTAAACGTAGTTTGTAATATCAAAAAATGACTCTACCAGATGTGTTCACTATTCCTCAGGCTTTCAAAATTGGTATACCATACCTCCTCTCGATTGTTTTTCGATAGTTAAATAGTGAATTTTTATAAACAATTGCAATTTTTTCAAAGTTGGAACTTTTTTTTCTCGATTTTTTTTACTTTAAAATATTTGTTCATCTTTCTCGAAGAAGCATGCAAAATTTGGAAATGGAGAAATGAAAACTCTAGAAGTTATGAATTTTTATGTCTCAGCGCGTGTGTTAATGTGAAGGGAGCGGTAATGCTCAATCGATGTTCTAACCCACGGGCAGCTTCATGACGAGGCCGCCTTTGATGCTATTAAGTTTAACGTGTCGTTGAAGCACGCGTGTTCGTCGGCTCGCTTACATTAACGTGCGCGCTTCGATATAAAAATTCATAACTTCTAGAGTTTTCATTTCTCCATTTCCAAATTTTGCATGCTTCTTCGAGAAAGATTGACAAATATTTTAAAGTAAAAAAAATCGAGAAAAAAAAGTTCCAACTTTAAAAAAATTGCAATTGTTTATAAAAATGCACTATTTAACTATTGAAAAACAATTGAGAGGAGGTATGGTATACCAATTTTGAAAGCTTGTGGAATAGGGAACACATCTGGTAGAAAGTCATTTTTGAAGTAGGACTACTTCTTTGATTTCTATATTGGGGTGCACTTCAGAAAAACGAAAAGGGAACATGTAACGAAAAGTGGTTATGGTTTACACGCTTATAACTCAGTCATCCCTCAATAGATTCTAGAGATATTGGTATCAATCGATTGGAAATTTTTCAAAAAATCCATTTCTACATAGTTTATTACATGTTTCCCTAACAGACATGTAATAATTAAGAAAATATTAGACGAACATTCATTAATTCAATATTTTCATTTTTTCCCTCCCCACGTCAATGCTTCCCAAGCACAGATGACAGAAATATATACGAGATGAGCTATGGTTTAAGCTTCCTTTGATTGTATTTCGTTTACGCCTTGTAATAGAATCCGTTCGAAAATTGTTAGGCTTTAGCTGTTGCTGCTTGCTGCTTCTCCGGAATAAGGCATCGAAGACATCCAAATTCACTGAGCGAGACGCCAACAAACCGAAGAAGCCATCGACTCGTCCGCCAGCGAACGATATGGTTTTCGCTGCTATCAATGCCCTGAATAATCAATGGATCTTCGCTGCAAGCCGTCTTCAAGTAAATCGCCGCCAGCCACAATTGTGACGTTTCAAGCTTGGTCACATTCGTGAAAATGGTTTTGAAATTAGGTAGCTGTCGAAAAGCTGGTCCAAACAAAGAGAGCAGGCGCTTCCGATTCGTTCAAGGTTGATAAAACGGACGATAACAAATTAAATTTGCTAACTGCTGTAAAGGCGGCTCCGATTAAAGCTGTACTACTGGAGTAAATATGCGGCTGCCCCCGAACAAAAATCTACTAAGCCAATGGAATCCACAGCAAAGGCACCGAAAGCCGCCAAAAGAAGTCGTTCCAGCGGAGAAGGTGGCCCGAAAAAAGCTGCTGCCCAGATGTAAATTTCCTTGATTTGCATTACTAGTATCTGGTAGAAAACAATCAGTTCTTTTAAGAACTGCTGAGTAAGTAGACGAAGCAGTTAAATTGATTTTTCTCACATTTTTCCTCAATTTAAAATGAACATGACAAATTGGAAGTTTATCAACTATGCGCGTACGAGCCGCCGGTCATGTTTAAACTGTATTACATGGCAAAATCTTCTGAAAAGCAAACTGCGCCATTTCGTAATTCGAGGCGAAGTCGTTTAGTGAGAAAATCGAATTGCATCTTCATGTATATATTTGGCCCTAAAAAGGGCTAATTGTTGGATTAATACAGAAACCTGACCAGAAACATTTACTATGAGTATTTGTACTTTGGTGAGGTACGTTCCGACCCAGGTAACCGCTAAGCACTGAATTAAGCTTGAAAGCTGCTCTATATTTGCAAGTTGCATGCTGCCAGATATAATTCAGCATTGTCAATGCATAGCAGCTTTAAAATGGCATTCTCAATGTTGAATTAAAATTTACTTGAAGCACTATGAAAAGCTGATTAGATGCTCTAAGCAGGCTTTATTGCCGTTACCGGCATCAAAAGAGATTTTGAACTCTGCTCACACTTGCAGGAATTCTGCTTGCGAACGTACGTGTGATAAAAGAAAAAAATGCTTCCCTCTTTTTTTAATTCTATATTAGAGAGGTTTTCAGCCTGCGGCTGGTTCACCTCTTCTTCCCTCTCTTTTTAGCTTACGCACAATCCTGCACCGCCGATAGAATAAACATCAACACGAATCTATATGGCATATGCAGACGGATTTTACAAGAAATATTTCTATGCATGTATGCCATCACATAAAAAGAAAATAAAAGGTAGGTAATTCTCCCAAAGCGCAACTTATGGAAGAAATGTAAAAAATAAAATCTTTCCCTCCATTCCACCTCGATAAGCAAATCAAACATCCGAGTTAAGAATTTCGGTAATTTAAGTAGAGCTATTGGCAGCTGACTCGCAACTACCGTTTACAGATCAACTGGTAAAGGCGTTGCCCTACTCCTCTACTCCAAGCCACGTAATCGACAGATTTGGCTGGCTGGCGGTTCAATTCTAACCGAAAAAGAATATAACAAAAAAGCAATCTTGAAACGTCAACAAAGTACGCCATAATAAGCATAACAGAGAGGGAAGATAAAAAAAGAATGTACAATATATTTTTCGCATTTTTTTATGTTTGACGTTTTACCGTTACGCAACAGGCGTTACGTTTTATGACATTTGTAAGTCTCCAAGCACTAATGTAGCCGGATATTTCGCCAAAACCGGCTTTCTAGCAGCTTTTTATAGGCATATTAAACTATGCTGCACGATATGGTGTGCACCATAGGCTAATAAAAAGCTAGATTTCTGCTTCTTTAAGTGCTCACTGGTTACTTGGGGAGACGGCGCGCGCATGGCAAACTCACCCGGCAGCCAGCCACACTCACTATAACTTGATATTATGCTTGACTGAGCCGTAGTCAACAAACGAAAGAAAATAGCGTAGCTCTTCTAGCGGCGTGGCTTCTTCTTCTTCCTATCGCTTTTTGCGGCCTTTCCACTGGTTGTCGGTGCCATGACATGAAGACGATGCTTGATCTAAAGAAACTGGAAGCTTCAAACAACGTACAAAGTCACGCCTTATTTTCTTCTCTGCCATTCCCTTTTCTACGTGGATCAGCCTTTGTTACAAATTGCTGCCGTTTGCTCTGATATATAACCAACGGTAATCCGAGGAACCACATCATTTTCGCATGGGCATCGGTACCGAGAATAACGATCCAAAGCCAAAAAAAGTCGTTCCAAGGAGAATGCGGTCCGAAAAAAGCTGCTGCCAAGCAGTAAATTTCTTCGATTTGTATTATTATCTGGTAGAAAACAATCAGTTCTTTTAAGAACTACTGAATAAGTATATGAAGCAGTTGAATTGATTTTTCTCATGAATGATATTCCTCATTTAAAAATGCACATGACAAGTTGGCAGTTTATTTATCCAAGCTTTAACACGTACAGTAATTAGATGTTTAAACGGCATTACGACAAATATTGCGAACTCATGTTAAAAGCATCAGGTTATTGTAACAAATGAACAAACAGATGCAAGCATTCACAGTTTCATTTTGTTCATTTTGTTTTAATAAGTTGCCTTCTTTCCAGCAACTTTCCCACAACAGATCCATTATGGAGTCGAAAAGACCATTATAGTTTAGCCAAATTATTAAATATAAAAGTTCCACACCAATTTCCAACAGTTTCAATAAAAGCGCTCGTTAATGAGCAGAAAAAGTTATTGAATAATTGTCCTGTACTATAACATACTTACTGAATACAACTGATCATATACCTACCTACATATGCAAAATTATGCCATTTCGTGATTCTTTCTGGAAAGCATGAAAGGGAAAAGCCACATTACCTGGCAAAATTCTTTGAAAAGAAAACTGCGCCACTTCGTAATTCGAGGCAAAGCGTTTAGTGAGAAAATCGAATTGCATCTTCATTTATATATTAGGCCCTAAAAAGGGCTAATTGTATAGTTACAGAAGCCTGACAAGACACATTTACTATAGGCCGGTATACCTTGGTACCTTCCGAGACGGCGCGCTTGGCAAACTCACCCGGCACGGCACAACCACACACAACTGTGAGTGCACGTCTGCCATGCCCGTTGCCGTGCCATCCCTGTCGGCATTAAATGAAAGAAAATAGCGTTGCTCTCCTAGTGGCGTGGCTTCTTCTTCTTTTTCCTATCACGCTTTGCGGCTTTTCCACTGGTTTTCGGTGGCATGAAGACGATGCTTCATATTAGGTTGCTCTGCAGAAACTGGTAGCTCTTCATTAAGGAAGCACCGGACACCGTTTTTGTTCAAACAATGTACGGAGTACGGTTTCGTTGTACCGCCTTTCTTTCGTGTCTATGATTCTCTGCCCTACGTTGATCCGCCTTTGTTACAACTTGCTGCCGTTTGCTCTGGTATATAATCAGAAGTAAGCCGGCGAACGGCATCATGTTCGCATTGGCATCGGTACGGTGCCGAACAGACAGCAGAGAGTTGCGGTTATATCTCCCTCACTGGACTCGGCAAACTGGTAAAACGCAGCGCAGCGGCTCATTGTTTGGTGTAGTCAGGGTGTCGATTACCTGGAAAATCAGGGAAAACCTGGAAATGTCAGGGAATTTCGTTTCAACCTGGAAAAGTCAGGGAATGTCAGGGAATTTCCTTTGAAGTCAGGGATTTTTGGCATGGGAAGAAAATATATCGGAAAAGTTATGGCATCGCAAAGATAACATTTACTTCAAGTATCTAACACCTTTCTATTCAAGGTCTTCGCGTATACCCGCGTGCATCCAATGTGCTGTGTACTAATTTCCCAGAGTTTCGAAATTTCAAATTTCATGACTGTGACTGACCTACTTTTTCAACAACGGTTGGACCGATTTTGGTTTCAAAGGGAAGGGCTCACAATCTAAAGTTGTGTAGATCAAAAGTTGTGTATAGAAATTTGCTTATTTTGTACGGAAAGTGACATGAAAAGTCCATACCAGGCTGGTAGAAGGTGACCCGCAAAGCGCATACTTTGTTAGAACAATACTTTATTTGTTTTCACTGCGGCGAATTCAGCAAGGATGTTAAAACACTCTTCGATGCATCGAGAACAAATACCTATTCATTGATATTTAAAAAAACTCAGCATTTAACACAAGCAAATTTTGCCTTTAGATAATTGCAGTCTTCCGTACCGAGATCGGACTGTAACTGGAATCAAACTGAACCAAGATCAGCTTTTGAAAATTTGCTACGATATTCAACCTGAACAGGTCAGAACCCACGGATTTCAATTTTTATTCTCGTGTTTCATGTCGATCACTAATGAAAATCTACGTTTAATGCGTATTCGAATGAAAGACCATCTCAGCCTCAAAATTCTCATTAAGTCTAACACATCAGTCATATTTTTGAAACACGAATGTGAGCAGAAAGTCGATAGAGTCGCAAACCCGAAGTTTTCTGATTATCAAAAGTTAATTGCAAGCAGGTCGAATAAAAGCAAATAATACAACGATGCTAAATTCCTGAGGAACAATTATTTCTTCAAATTTTGATAACAAATCGAAATTGCTGCTCAGGCAATCAGGCATTGTGTCAGAAAATTTCTTCAAATTATGTTCTAAACTAAAGACCAACTTTTATGCTTAATGGTTTGCTTAGTTAAATGTTTGAAGCGGATTAATACCCATCCATCTCATCCCACCACCTTTTGACAATTGGATAAACCAGCAGACTATTTTAACTTTTCCCATAAATACCTCTTGCAATTTTTATTTAACTCAATTCTTTAATTGTGCGTTAATGTGCTTTCGATGTGCGTTAATCAAATTCGATAGTATTAATTTTCCACCTCGAAATTTCGCATAAAAAGATGAATTTGAATTGAAAAGCATAAACGAACTCATTAGAAAATAACAATTCGAGAGTAAACAAAAACTTAAGTCAAATGAACACTTTAAAAAGAGAAATTAACGAGATAGTCTGCGTCTGGATTTTTTCGAAATACACCTGGAAAAACCTGGAAAAGTCAGGGAATTTAATTTTCGCTGGATAATCGACACCCTGTGTAGAGTGCGCCGAACGCGTTGGTACAGGAGCATCGATCTATTATCAGCTGTATTAGAATATTTGGTTGCGGGAGCGGAAGAGCTTGAATCAATGGAAAATGCTCTGTTCGGTAACCATTGTCACCATTGCCCTGGGAGGTGTTGTTTCAAACATTCAAGCCATTCTGCTGGCCGGATTTTCAACCACATAATTTACCACAACCCGTCCTTTTTAGGACGAAGGAATTTGTTTATGAAGAGATGAAAATTTTCTGTATACTAAATTTCTTTAATTAAATTTCCAAATGTCGCTGATTCTTTAAATCATGAAGAATTTCTTCTGATTTGATCTATAAAACGTTAAATATGTGGTGACTCACCATGCGGTCTTCTAACTCATGACGTTGCTTTAATTTTATTTTTGCTAAAAATTTATGCCTTCTCACGCCAGTGCTTTCCTAACACGGATGACAGAAATATATAGGAGAAGAGCTATGGATTGAATTCCCTTTGAATCAAAGGGATCAAAGTTTGATTGTATTTAATTACGCTCTATAGAATCCGCTCGAAAATCGTTGAGTTTCAGCTGTTGCTACTTCCCCGGAATAAGGCAACGAAGACATCCAAATTCACTAAGCGAGACGCCAATAAATCGAAGAGTCAACGGATCCTCGTTGCAAGCCGTCTAGAAGTATATCGCCGCCAGCTACAATTGTGACGTTTCAAGGTTGGACACATTCGTGAAAAAGGCTTTGAAGTTAGTTTTCAGCAAGAGAAAGCTGGTCCAAACAAAGAACTGGCGCTTCCGGTTCCTTCGCCTACCAAACTTGCTAGCGAGAAGCAAGATTACTAAGTCAAAGAAGACCATAACAAAGGCACCGAAAACTCCAAAGCCAAAAGAAGTTGTTTTAACGGAGAATGCGGTTCGAAAAAAGCTGCTGCCAAGCAGTAAATTTCTTCGATTTGTATTATTAACAGCTGGCAGAAAACAATCAGTTCTTTTAAGAACTACTGAATAAGTATATGAAGCAGTTGAATTGATTTTGTGAACGGCATCATTTTCGCGTTGTTTGGGTTACAAATAATAATGAGAGTTACGATTTTATCTCCCTGTCCGGATCCGGACGCGGCAAAGGTGGTAAAACTCGGCAGCAGCCAATTATTGTTTGGTGTGGAGTGGAAATTACGCCGACCGTGTTGGATTCGAAACATCGATCTATTATTGTCAATTGCAAGGAAAATTGTCCAATCAATAAGTGCGCAATCGCTCATAAAAGTGCTATTTTAGCTTAAATCGTTTCGGTCTCTTCGGCGCACTTATTGCTTGGCAGATAACGAAAAAGTGCGCCGAAGATCGAAACGATTTAATGCAAAATAGCACTTTATGAGCGATATTGCACTTTCGATGGTACAATTTTACTTGCAATTGACAATAAACTGCTATAATAGAATATTAAATAAGCTAGAAAACCCAAATTTTGGTCGCGGAAGCAGAAGGGTTTAAATTGGTGGGAATAGTGACGTCCGAAATTTTCAATTATTCGATTACCGATTAATCGGTGAGCCTTGTCTGCACTAATCGATTAATTGAACTATTCGATTAATCCAACTACTCGTGCTGGCATTATTCGATTAAAAATTATTCGAATATTCCTTGTGTTATTCGATTAGTTGAATTAATCGAACGATTAACGGACATCACTAAGCCCATCTGAAGGACGAAAGTTGACAATGGACACTACGAGTCAGAAATTTGAGAATTAGAGATTAACAAACGGACCTTTTCAGGTCCACCATATAAATTAGCTGAAGAGTTGATATTATGAATTTCTCACATGTGAGAACACAATTTTTTAATACGCAACTTGAGCATCCATATATGTAATTCATACAAAAATCACCGGCTTTAGCATTGGGAGACGAATTGCGCTACATTCGTAGTCCTACTTCAAGCCTGCGCCCGTGCCACTAGGCATGAACCTTTGTACTTTTTGATATTACAAACTACGTTTACAATCAGTATTTAAAAAATAGTGATTTTTTCGGATTACAATACTTTAAAAAATCATATCTTGCGAATTCCAACAGTAACATCGAAATACAAAAATACGTGTCGATTTTTTTTGAACAAAGAACGTAAAAAAAATATTCGGAAGAGAAAAAAAATTTTGGCTGTAAATTTCCCGTGGAATGACCCCTATGCTTTCTAGGGCAAGGGGGATTGCTTAAATCGTACAGGACTGAGGGTACATTTACTCGTCAAAAGTTTTTTGATTGTGTCAGGAAATTTGCAATCCAAAGCTCAAAAGTAGAATTCTATCCAGGAAAGAACTCTGTTTGGATAATGGATGGTGCCAGGATACATTGCGACAAAAATATAGTGCTATATCTTCGTTCTTTGGGCATATTGCCAATTTTCTTACCAGCGTACTGTCCGATGTTTAATCCGATTGAAGTAATTTTTGGTATATGCAAAAAGCATCTGAAACGAAACTACGTCAAAAATAGTAAAAAATCGTTATCTATAACAATAACCGAAACGCTGGTGAAATTCAGAAACTATTCTTGCACAAAACTTTTTAATAAATTTGGTTATATCTCGGGTAACAACTTTGATCCTAATACTGGTCTTGCCCAACCTCTATTCGCTTTTGGTTTTGAAGAGAAAAAATAAATAATTCAATTGTCTGTTTTTGTTAAAAACTGATTTTCTATTAAAAAATATTTCGAAATCTTAAATATGATCAACATCCGCAACATCCCCAACTTCATTCCGTACTCTCATGCTCAAGGTAGACTCTTGAGGTGCTATGGAAGTTTGCATTCCATTCAGCATATCGCAGCACATATCCAATTTTTCCTTCAAACCTTGGGCCAACAGTTTCACTTCAAAGGCAAAATTCATCAGCTGATCTGTTTTTTTGCAAAGTATCTTCACACTGGAGGAGAGATTGTCAACAATATTTTGGGCAACTACCAAACCCTCGCGTCTACATTCTGCGCGGCTACCTTCAGAAATTGGAATGGACCAGAACATACCTCTCATTTCCGTTGGTGGCATTTGCGTCATCATTGAACTCTGCAGGTGAGCTGGAGATGCATGAATCCAGTTAGCCCACTGAATCCACCCGGAGTCATGACTTCGTAAATGTGAGTTTTTTTCTTTGAGATCTTGAACCAGCTCTTCGAGATTTACGTTACTTGGTGCACCGGTTCTGTCCTTTTCATTTGGTTGAAGAAGACATTTATTTACCTCCTCCCAAATCGCCACTGAGCTGACCGATTGCGAATAAGCGAATGCAAACACATTAATTATTTTATCACGCCAGTTGAGCATTATGTTTCCTTCTCCCAATTAGTCTAATTTGATCAGGGTCTTTCTTTTTTCATTTCGGAGATAAACAAATTTGTCAATGTCACGAATATCAGGGTCTTCTTTTCTGCACCAAGTAACTTTAATGCCATCAGCTTCACTGACATCTATTTCTCTGCACAGATGCGGTTCAATGAATGCCCAAATACAGTTCAGCACCTCAGGAATAGTATCGCCGAATACATTTTCAGGCACGTTCGTTTTTTGACGTAGGACTACGTCTTACGGCAAGTTTTTAGATAGGGTGTCATTCCAAAAAATCGAAAAAGGCGAGCGTCACGAAAAATGAAAGGTTTTGAGCGCTAATAGCTCAGCGGTTTTCCGATCGATTTTCAATATTCTTACACCAATCGATCGGAAAATCTTCTAAGAATTGACCCAGATGAAGAAAAGTATGGATTCTTGATGTTGAACTATTGAAAAATTGAAAATAATGAACCTATGTTTTACCAGAATTCTCGCTTCGTGATTGGTTGGAAGATTCTTTACGATGATCTAAACCTATACCAATTTGATATCTGTGCTTGGGAAGTAAACCAAAACAAGTGACAAAGTTTCCTCATTTCAACAAGATTTCTTAACACCGCGGTTCAACCTAGACCATTTTGATGTCCTTGCTTGGGAAGTACGCCAGAGAGAGTGACAAAGCTCCATAGAGCCAACAGATTTCTTACGAACGCGATTAAACCTAGTCCAATCTGATGTCTGTGTTAGGGAAGTGTGCCAGAAAAAATGACACAAGTTCGTTGTCCCAACAGATCGCAAATTCTTTACTGCGAGACGATTAAACCTCGGCGAATTTGATATCTGTGTTGGAAAAATGTGCTACAGCTGTAGTGTTCGATTATAATACGACTCTGTATGAATACGCATGATTGCCGTTTCATTAGAAGTGTAGTGAAAAGATGTGCTGTTGATAAAATAGGATTGAATTGGTAAAATCCCTTCAACGTGGGAAACCATGGATAATAAAAACAATCTTTAATTTCAGTAAGGTAGCAGGAAAGTAATAGTTTGTGTTCTTGATTTTGTTAAATTGTTTTCAAATTCACAATCTTTTGAGAATTGAACGTATGCAATGTTACTACTTTGATAAACGTTGCATACAACGCATGTAGCATGTATATATGTTGAATATAGCATGTATACATAAAGAATCGAATGATTACAAGCATGAATACATGCTACTATCACTACAAAGAGACTTACGTAGTCCTGCGTCACCTATATATGCGGTCGTGTCTTGTACACAACCTCTCTGTTTTTTATTGATACATACACCTTTTTTTTGTCTCGTGTACTGCTTCACAAAAAAATTGACGAGAAAGAAAAACTTCTTTTTATAAGCTGTTTCCATATTCAACTCAGGCTCTGGATTGTCCTGCTCGGAATCATCGTGGTAATCTTCTCTAAACGTATCCGCAACGTTATCCTGTAATGAACCTTCCGAATTGGGTCCTAAAATTTGAGATAAAAATAATATTTTTTCAAAAAAACGATAAAGCTCCACGTTGTGATTATTAGGGCACAGCTTTTTCTTTTGCAAAACACACAGTACAATTAAAAAGCAAAAAATAAGCTACAATTTCTACCATGACATTACAGATCTATCTTGACATTAAGGAAAAAGTATATTTCTGGCAACAAGGATAACTATTTTTCCCAGGGGGCTGATATGACGTCACATTTTCGTTGCTCACATGAAAAAGGCGGCAAACGCATAGTGAATTCACAAAACGAATTTAACTAACCATTTTCACTGTTTTATGTATTTCGCATCAATTGCCTGCCTGGCATTAGCTATGTGATGCTGAAACCTTGGCTAAAATCAAACTAAAACTAACAAAATTTAACAATTTACACATCCGACTCGGTTGTCAGCTTGAGCCCATGTATGAAGCTGTCAGCTTGGGCCCGCTCTATGTTGGCTACGTTTTTTTTGTATAGGTTGGTATTGGAAGTGTCATTCCCGTGATTTTTCCACTGGCAATCCTGGTTTGACATTAACTTTGACAGCAGTGAAACAGCCGATTATTTTGACAGTTCACCTGTCTCGGTTAGTTTTGCAAAGTGAACTTTGCCGCTTATTTGTCGCGATCCGAGGGTAATGGCTTCAAGAAACTGCCAGTTGGCTGCTTTTCGCTAGCAATTGCTTGGTTTTAAGCCTAGTAAAGCGATCAATAGCTAGGACCAGAGCGGCCCGCTTTCGTTGCTCCCCATCTATTTCTAGCTTTACGTCACCGATTGTATTCCCCTGCCGCTACAGCCGATTTCACTGCAGCTGGTTGCTCCCGCTGCTGGTTTGTCTCCGCTGCTGCTGATTATCCTCCGGTGCTGCTGCTTACTTCTCGAGACTTATTGTCAAAAGAAATAACGAGAAATGCAAAGCGGCTGTAAACTGTAAACACGCAGTTGCATTTCTGTTCTTCCTGTACGAGAAGTTTTCATCAACCTCTCCAACTGATACTAGTTGTTAATGGAAAGTTCCACAACTAGTGGTGTGTTGATCAAAATGTGGACAACATTGATATAAGCAAGTGTGCTATAGCTGGGGCCAAAAGAAGAAATGCTGGAGTTTATGCTCAGAAATCATACATCGTATTTTAAAAACTTTGTGTTTTTATAAAGGATTTTGGATAGACGCTTGTAATCAAAATGAAATAAACACAAGACGTAAACAAAACGGTTTTCGTGACATTTGAAGACAAACTATGGTTTCTTTTTATAATGCGTGTTGTCTTGACACAACCACGCAGCGCACTTGGTTGCCCTATATAAGGTTGCCTAGAAAATTAATTTTTGTTTAAAATTTAAGAAAACAAAAAAACGTTATTTGACGAAAATAAGCCAAAAATATAAAATTTAATATCGAAATATGTGTTTTTAGCCCTAACTTTATCGATTCAGACTAAAAACGAGATAGGGCTTTAGGACCCAATTGCTCTGCTGTTCATCAATGGAGTGATTTTCCATACTTGGATCGTGTGGTCAGCAAATTCTGGCGAGAAATCTGTTAGATACTCCACAGTTTCTTCATAAGAATCGTTCCTTTGACACATCGCTATTTAATGCATAAAAATCAATTAGTTTAACTTAAAATTACACCAAATATTTGTTAGTTTACCTCTGATTTCGTTCATACACTTGAGAAACAATTAATTTGAACTCGCACAGTTAAAGTGGTTTAAGGTTTTCGCCAGCTGACAGTTGTTTGTTTTGAACGTTTAGCTCAATGCAAGGGTTGCCAAAAACTCTTAATAATTTATCAATTTTGTATGAATGTTCCGATAATGAGACAAAATCGAACCGGCAACCGTGAAAGAGCCTTTCATTTGTCTGTTCCGATTTACATCGCGGTGGATAACTTTCAGTGAAAGGCACAATAATATGCTCACAGCACAAAAAACGTCACGACAAGTTAAAACGTATCGAACGTGTGGCAGCAAAAGTTAAAATTAAAATAGGGTAACCAACTTGATTTGGACCCCTACATGAATTGGACCCTTTCAACATATTTAGCCACATTACTACCTAGCAGCGCAAAATTCGATTATTTTGATACAGTAATAATATTCTTTGGAATCTTTTCTAAGCCTGAATGCTTTCGGATCACTTTAAATTACTTGTATTTAGCTAAAATTTATAACCATAAAGTATATTGCCATATACCGCTCACAATCCGACGTAGATGAAGAGGAAACGATGTCTGCAACACATTTTCGATTTGGTTTTAATAGCTAAATCCAATGATTTGTATTGATGAAATCAGTTAGTTTTATGCTGGAAGACGTATTTTACGGGGTTTTGAAGGTTTCTTCTCAAAGTTTAAATTTGAAACCACAAAAAAATAGTGTCCAAATTGTATCGTGAAAATTTTCTTACCATCAGATTTTGGACACCTCTGTATTTTGATTTCTGGCAGCAGTTTGTTTACCTTTTAAGATTCAGTGGAAAAGCAAAATTGAATGTACCCGTCTATGCTATTTCTTCGATTAGTGATTGAATTAGTAAGCATTTTTAAGTAAAAAGATTATTTATAACAATTTATTATTTAAAATATCTTGTTTATCAGGGAATACATCATGCAAAATACAAGAAAATCATGTAGAGTGGCCCGCTCGGAGGAATAAATGAGTGCTTGCAGGAAATCAGCAACGGTGTGGCAGTTAAAACAGCATGTCGCCAGCTCGATATTTCCAGATCGACGATCAAGTTTCGGCTAAGCAATCAATACGAAAACCAGTCAAGACCTGGAACTGCTTCAGTACTTGGTCATGCTGACGAACTTAAGCTTGTTGAATGGGTGAAGAAAATGGCTCGGAAGGGATGCCCTGTCACTAAATACCGTATCATGAACAAAATGATTCGCAAATCGAGACTAGTAGTGAGCTGCAAATTAGAGCTCTAACTCCCCTGAAAACGTTTCCTGTAATTCAATCGGAAGTATTTCTCAATAGGATTTTCTCGACGAATCCGATACCATGAATGCAATAATTTGGACTTTGCTTACATTAAATTCTGAATGCTTTATCCTCCTGCCGGAGGATATTTGCTAACGTTTCAACTATGTTAAATCGTATATTTAAATTTCACATCCGATATAATCAATAAACATGAAGACTGATAACTGTAATGTTACATGATAAACGGAGGGTATTTTATTTACAGTAATCAAATTTTGCTGAAAAGTCTTCCAAAAAAGCATAATTAAAAAACGGATTTAAACCATATAAAGTCGTGATTGACTTTATATTCAAATTTACGATCTTATCCCATGATAAATTTCTGATATTAAATGAATTTAAATACTAAAAGAAGACTGTACTATCATCCTGGTTGAATGAATCTTAGAGTGTCCAAAATATATTCGTTGATATTTGCCGTGTCCAAAATACATTTTGGACACTGTCTAAAATAAAGTGAGAGGGTCCAAAATATGAAAACTACATCTATACCTATAAAGAAGGATTTCTGTCTGTCTGTCCGTATGTTCCTTATAGAATCGAAAACTACTGAACCAATCGGCATGAAAATATGCATGTAGAGGTTTTTTGGGGCCAGGAAAGGTTTTAGTGATGGTTAGAAACCCCTCCCCCCACTAAGAGGGGGGGCTCCCATACAAATGAAACACAAATTTCTGCATAACTCGACAACTAATCAAGCAAATAGAACAAAATTTGGCATGTGGGTGCTTTCGGTGACAAGAATTTATTCTATGGTAAATTGAGACCCCTCCCCTCTTTATAAGGGGAATTATAACTCCTCTCCTCTTTAAAAGGGGGGGCTTCCATACAAATTTCCTCATAACTCGAGAACTAATCAAGCAAATGGAACCAAATTTGGCATGTGAAGGTTTTAGAGGGCAAGAATATTTTCTATAGTAAATTGGGACCCCTCCCCACTTTAAGAGGGGGGGCTCATGTACCAAAGAAACACAATTTTCCTCATAACTCGAGAAGTAATTAAGCAAATGGAACCACATTTAGCATGTGGGTGTTTTTGGAAACAAAAATTTTTTCTATGATGAATTGGGACCCCTCCCCGTTTTAGGAGGGGGGGATCCTATACACATGAAATACAAATTTCCTCATAACTGAAGAACTAATCAAGCAAATGGAACAAAATTTGGCATGTGAAAGTTTTCGAGGGCAAAAATATTTTTTATGGTGAATAAGGACTCCTCCCCACTTTAAGAGGGGGGGCTCCTATACAAACGAAATACAAATTTCCTCATAACTCGAGAACTAATCAAGCAAATGGAACAAAATTTGGCATGGGGGTGTTTTTGGAGACAAAAATTTTTTCTATGATGAATTGGGACCCCTCCCCACTTTAGGAAGGGGGGCTCCTATACAAATGAAATGCAAATTTCCTCATAACTCGAGAATTAATCAAGCAAATGGGACCAAATTTGGCATGTGAAAGTTTTCTAGGGCATGAATATTTTCTATGGTGAATTAGAACCCCTCCCCACTTTAAGAGGGGGGGCTCCTATACAAACGAAATACAAATTTCCTCATAACTCGAGAACTAATCAAGCAAATGGAACCAAATTTGGCACGTGGGTGTGTTTGGAGACAAAAATTTTTTCTATGATGAATTGGGACCCCTACCCACTTTAGGAGGGGGGCTCCTATACAAATGAAATTCAAATTTTCTCATAACTCGAGAACTAATCAAGCAAATAGAACCAAATTTGGCATGTGGAGGTTTCTGGAGGCAAAAATATTTTCTATGGTGAATTAGGACTCCTCCCAACTTTAAGAGGGGGTGCTTCTACACAAATGAAATACAAATTTCCTCATAACTCGAGAATTAATCAAGCAAATGGGACCAAATTTGGCATGTGAAAGTTTTCTAGGGCATGAATATTTTCTATGGTGAATTAGAACCCCTCCCCACTTTAAGAGGGGGGGCTCCTATACAAATGAAATGCAAATTTCCTCATAACTCGAGAATTAATCAAGCAAATGGGACCAAATTTGGCATGTGAAAGTTTTCTAGGGCATGAATATTTTCTATGGTGAATTAGAACCCCTCCCCACTTTAAGAGGGGGGGGCTCCTATACAAACGAAATACAAATTTCCTCATAACTCGAGAACTAATCAAGCAAATGGAACCATATTTGGCATGTGGGTGTTTTTGGAGGCAACCATTTTTTCTATGATGAATTAGGACCCCTTAATTTTTTAAGAGGGGGGGCTCTCATACAAACGAAATACAAATTTCCTCATAACTCTAGAACTAATCAAGCAAATGGAACCAAATTTATCATGTGGGTGTTTTTGTAGGCAAGAATATTTTCTATGGTATATTTTCTATGGATTACCCCACTTTAAAGGGGGGGAAGCTCCTATACAAATAAAAAACAAATTTCCTCATAACTCGAGAACTAATCAAGCAAATGGAACCAAATTTGACATGTAAGTGGTTTTGGACGCAAGATTTTTTTCTATGGTGAATTGAGACCCCTCTCTTCTTTAGAAAGCGAGTTATGGCCCATCTCCCCCTTACGAGGGTGGGCTTCCATACAAATGAAATGCAAATTTCCTCTTATCTCGAGAACTAATCAATCAAATGGAACCAAATTTGGCATGTGGGAGTTTTAGATGGCAGAAATTTTTTCTATGGTGAATTACGACCCCTTCCCCTTTTAAGAGGGGAGCTCCCATACAAATGAAATTCAAATTTCCTTATAACTTGAGAACTAATCAAGCAAATGGAACCAAATTTGGCATGTGGGAGATTTTGGAGTCTTGAATTTATTTTACGATAGTTAGAGACCTCTCACCCCTGTGGTAGGGGGATATGGACTCTCATACAAATAAAACAGAAATTTTTGCGAAACTCAAAAACTAATCAAACTCGAGAAATTCGAGACTCTTCCATAAAACATTAGTCAATACAAGACCACAAAACTATCTATAGTAACACTAGATCATTCAGGACGAGACGGTCGCGAGTGTTGCCGGTGACCCGCCGTCGGATGCGCAGCCCACTGGGGGGCTTGCAAAACTCGAGATTGTGATAAAGATCATCCGACATTCATGATTTATGTACAACACAGGTTAATTTGTGGCAATACGAAGTTTGTCGGGTCAGCTAGTAGTAAATAAAAATGTCTATAGCACATTTTTATCGACAAATAGATGACTCAACAACACTTTGCCATTTAGGTAAGTAGTTCTAAAAGAGAGTCGTGCATGAATTGCATAACAAAAGAAAGTAATAAATATTTTATTCCAATAAATGTAAAATTACTTCCTCTAGGGGTCCAAATTCGGTTGGTTACCCTATATACGGCTACGAAGTACGGAAACACTTTGAACACTAAAATGTTCTTAAACTCACATTTCAAACTCACTAAAATGAGTTTAAAATTTATTATATTATATTCTTTAAAATGATTGAAATGATTATTACAGCTTTAAGCAATTTACATTGTCGCGCTGAAAGATTGTGTTTTTTAACCTCGCCGTGAAATAAAGTTCCAAGACATTCTTAAAGATTTTAAGGCAGAAATTTAAGTGAATCCGACTAACTGAAGCCGTAACCCGAAGTACGGATTACGGAAAGATGCCGAAAAAACAACTTACAGCTGCGGAATCTGTTCCGAACCGGATAATCAATTGATGGTAGCTTGTGATGCTTGTCACGTGTGGTATCACTTTCGATGTGTCGACGTGGAAGATTCTGCAGCGGACCGAGATTGGAGCTGTTCCAAATGCCTGAATGGCCAAACGGATCAGGGCGACCAAGACGAGATACGATCGATATCCAGTACGTCCACTACGCGAGCAGCTAAGGCTGCATTGGAATTGCAGCAGCTAGAGGAAAAAAGCAGCTGGAGTTACAGCGTATTCAAAGGCAAGCCGAGCAGCGGGAGAAGCAAGCGGAGTTGGAACGGAAATGGCGCAGGCTTGAAGTAGGACTACGAATGTAGAGCAATTCGTCTCCCAATGCCAAATCCGGTGATTTTTGTACGAATTTCATATAATAGATTCCCCAGATGCGCAGTAACGGAAGGTTTACTTGCGCTGTTGTATTTTGTACAACACTTGTGAACTGTTGACTTTATCTCGGTATATCTCGGGAATCTAGCAATGAATAAAATTACTGTTTTCAGTAAGGTTTGTCAAATACAACCTTTAAAATTGCCAATTTGCCACCGATGTGTCTCGAAAACTTGCTGTCCGGTGCGTCGCAAGCTAGCTGCTGCTGGCAGATGTTTCGCCAACGAAAGCCGGTGAAGGTCCTTACCTTCACAGTTTAACCCATAGCTCATCTCGTATATATTTCTGTCATCCGTGCTAGGGAAGCACTGACACGGGAAGGCAAAAAAATGCAAATAATGAAATATTAAATATTCGACTCATATTTTCTCAATTATTAAACCAGTGGCGACTCGTGGTGGTTTAGCTTACCTGTTCAACCAGCGAAAAATACAAATTAATACGCAGCTTTTTTATTATCGAAATTCTATATTTTATTCATAAAACAAACATTAGGGGTATTCACGTAGCGCTTGCTATGTTGCGTAAACGGTGTATTTCGTGTATATGCTGCCGCAATTCGCATAGCAGTTCCGGTTTCTATGGAAGCGGTAGAGTAGCGGCAGTATAAATACGCAATACTCCGTATACGCAACATAACAAGCGCTACGTGAATACCCCTATTATTTAAATAACAACGGAATACGGCGGTTTACTTTACCAGCAAACTCGTCTCTGAATTTTAACTACGAACCTAAGACTTTCCGTTCAATTTACCTATTGAACCAAATTCAAGAATAACCACCACACGCACCACAAGCAATATGCGTAAGTTGTTCAATGCTAAAGATGAACGAGTTAATGAGAAAATTTGGCGAATAATGCATGCCATCCCCTTCGTACCAATACATTGTTCCTGGTGCTAATCTCTACAGCAACGTTCAAGCGTCGTATTGAACGTTTTGCTCATTAGCTTCGTGACTAGATAAAATGGAATCAAAGCGCAGGCCATAGGGATATGTGGTAGTAAGTTGTTCAATGCTGAAGATGAACGAGTAATGAGACAATAATGCGCCCGCGCTTTCGAGTAAAAGCTGTTTCACATTCTCTTTTTATCTCCTTCGTACCCAGAATCAACATCAGGAATAATGTGTTGGTATATATGCTTGTGCATTGAGATCAAAGCAACGTTCAAACGTCGTGTTGAACGGTTTGCTCAGCAGCTTCGTAAACTAAACTAATAATTTACCGAATTATTCGTATTGCATATGCGTCGGTTCAAACGAAATCATGAACTAGTGATGAAAAAAAATTTGTCGGGTTGAATTTTGTTGCCTGTCCTATGAACAGGTTGAACATGCGGACGAGTCGCCACTGTATTAAACGTCTGTTTGGAAAACATGGAATCTATTGTATTGTTATGGATTTTTTGAAAAATTTCCAATCGATTGATACCAATATCTCTAGAATCTGTTGACGGATGACTGAGTTATAAGCGTGCAAACCATAACCACTTTTCGTTACATGTTCCCTTTTCGTTTTTCTAAAGTGCACCCCAATATAGAAATCAAAGAAGTAGTCCTACTTCAAAACTTCAAGGTGTACAGCCCTAAGGGTTGTACGAAAGGGTGACGTAGGTCTATATCAGATCATTAGATCAAGGACTAATGTAAACTGCACTTCTGCCATATGTATGTTTATAAGAATCTGTGAGTGTCATTGTTTAAGCGAATTTTTAAAAGAGAAGAGCGAAATATTCAGATTCAATTCTTCATTTAATGCAATAGTAGCTTTGAAAATACGTGGACGGGCGTTCATAGGTAGAACGCCTGCAATCTTTGAGACATATAAATTTCTTTTAAAAATCACTTGTGTGCACCATAAAGGTTGAAATGGAGATAAAGGTGAGGGGTCTCAAGCCATCATAAAATAAATAAATTCATCGCTCCAAAAATCCCCGCATGCCAAATTTGGTGCCATTTGCTTGATTAGTTCAAGAGTTATGAGGAAATTTGAATTTCATTCGTATGGGAGCCCCCCCTCTTAGAAGAAGATGGGGTCTCAGTACACCATAGAAAAACATCTTACTTCCAAAAATCCTCACATGCCAATTTTGGTTCCTTTTGCTTGATTAGTTCTCGAGTTATGAGGAAATTTGTATACTATTTGTATGGGAGCCCCCCTCCTAAAGAGGGGAGGGGTCTCAATTTACCATAGAAAAAATCTTGCCTTCTGAACCCTCTACATTCCAAATTTGGTTCCATTTGCTTGATTAGTTCTAGAGTTTTGAGTTTTGTATTTCATTTGTACAGGAGCCCCCCCTCTTACAAAGAAAAGAGGCCTCAGTACACCGTAGAAAAAAAATCCTACCTTCCGAAACCCCCACATGCCAAATTTGGTTCCATTTGCTTGATTAGTTCTCGAGTTTTGAGGAATTTTGTGTTTCATTTGTATAGAAGCCCCCCTCTTACGCTCCCCTTAAAATTGCTCTCTCACCCCCTTTAAAATTGTTGGTCATTTTATCTATCCAACGACATATAAATTGTTCAGTTTCGTTCAGTAGTTTAGTAGTTATTAGCATTTGAAATCTTTCATTCAAACGTTACACTCCTGTTTTCGTTTTCACAAAGTGCTACCCAGTCCCAGTATAGTAAACAAAGACGTAGTCCCACGTCAAAACACGCAAGTTTATTTTGCTTCTTTGTCTTGAATCAGCAGCAGCCATCAGCTTGGTGTGCGTACTGTGTAATGGTCGTCCGTACCTGGGAAGCAAGACTATCATACGGAAAATGTATGGATAATTTTTAGCTTGAAAGCTTTCGTTAATTTTCACTATTTAGCGATTGGCAAGCAATCTTTTCAAGAAAGCCAGGGTTTATGAGCAAAATGCGTTTTAAATTGAAAGAGCTATTAGCATTTTTTCATTCGTTCATCTTTCATTCTTTCATGACGGTGGCTTGACTCCAAATTTTGGTTGACACCTTGCCGTAAGACGTAGTTCTACGTCAAAAGATTTCGATAATCCTACCATGTTATCATGTTGCAATTAATCCTAAAATCCAAATAGCAACTTCGTTAGCTTGCATTTTGCCAGTTTACAACTTTGGTATAGTGATCGGAATTGGAAGCAGAAAAAAAATTATGTTCATAATTCCGATCAATCACTTTAATGCAATAAATTCCGTAAATTCAGAACTTTTTCAGCCAAATTTGATATAGAAAGGTCATATATGCTTGTATCTATTTGTTATCATAGAATACCGAAGAAGGTGATATGTTTTCATGCTGCTATAAGCTTAGCAAATTTGATCGTGCGCTTAGCACTTCGGCTAAGAAAATACATTTTGATGGCGTTTTTTGCTACTGCCTGTCGAATTTAATTTATTTTGAAGTGCATGGTGTCCCAAAGGCAGTCATTTTTCAACAACTGACACATAAACACATTGCACAATAACTAAGCATGCTCATTTACTACAGATTTTGGCTCAATTTTCTAAAAATAGACCATTTAGGTTGAGTGATCGGAATTAGGAGCTGATCGCAATTATGTGCGGTCACGGTGAGGGGTCTCAAACCGGTAGTACGAAAATGTACAGGTTTTTTCCGTCATTCGACTGCACTTTTTTTTCCATGTTGGGTATTTTTATCACTGCGACCATTTGTTTGATCTATTGTGATATATTCCCCGTTTTATTATAGCTATGTTGTCAAGATGACGCACCACTAGCAGAAGTGATTGTCATTGTTTGACTAATAGCATTTGTCCAGCCCGGTGATGCACTTCGGATGAAGTGCACTACTGCGCTGGGAGTTGTTCTCCACAGTGGCGACTCGTCCGCATGTTCAACCTGTTCATAGGACAGGCAACAAAATTCAACCCGACAAAATTTTTTTTCATTACTAGTTCATGATTTCGTTTGAACCGACGCACATGCAATACGAATAATTCGGTAAATTATTAGTTTAGTTTACGAAGCTGCTGAGCAAACCGTTCAACACGACGTTTGAACGTTGCTTTGATCTCAATGCACAAGCATATACCAACACATTATTCCTGGTGTTGATTCTGGGTACGAAGGAGATAAAAAGAGAATGTGAAACAGCTTTTACTCGAAGGCGCGGGCGCATTATTGTCTCATTACTCGTTCATCTTCAGCATTGAACAACTTACTACCCCATATTCCTATGGCCTGCGCTTTGATTCCATTTTATCGAGTTACGAAACTAATGAGCAAAACGTTCAATACGACGCTTGAACGTTGCTTTAGAGATTAGCACCAGGACAATGTATTGGTACGAAGGGGATGGCATGCATTATTCGCAAAATTTTCTCATTAACTCGTTCATATTTAGCATTGAACAACTTACGCATATTGCTTGTGGTGCATGTGGTGGTTATTCTTGAATTTCGTTCAATAGGTAAATTGAACGGAAAGTCTTAGGTTCGTAGTTAAAATTCAGAGACGGGTTTGCTGGTAAAGTAAACCGCCGTATTCCGTTGTTATTTAAATAATAGGGGTATTCCCGTAGCGCTTGTTATGTTGCGTATACGGAGTATTGCGTATTTATACTGCCGCTACTCTGCCGCTTCCATAGAAACCGCAACTGCTATGCGAATTGCGGCAGCATATACACGAAATACACCGTTTACGCAACATAGCAAGCGCTACGTGAATACACCTAATGTTTGTTTTATGAATAAAATATATAATTTCGATAATAAAAAAGCTGAACAGGTTGAACAGGTAAGCTAAACCGCCACGAGTCGCCACTGGTTCTCCAAATATCAGAGGGTTCTAACAGCCCTCTTTCGAAGAACCTTAATCTTTTATTGAGAATTGCCGGACATCGGCATAACAGGTGTTCCGAGTCTTCTTTTTCTAAGCCGCAGAAGCGACATATATCATCATGAAGTTTTCCCATTAGCTTCAGATGATAGCGGCTCGGACAATGTCCTGTTATAAGACCAGTATAAATGCTTAGATCTTTCTTCGAAAGCTCCAGTATTTTGCGAGTAATTGAAACGTTTGGAGAGATGAAACGTTTCGACTGCCTAGCATTGAAAGTGTTATTCCAATTTCATTCCACCTTCGTATATTCCCATGCCTTTAGCTCCATTTTTAAAGCAGAAGCAGATAAGCAACAGAAGGGCTCAGGTCCTACAAATTGATGAGATGATCCGAGTCTTGCTAGTGCATCAGCTCTCTCATTTCCATCAATTCCACAGTAATCTGGGACCCAGTACAAGTTGACTTGGTTACGACGAGACAATTTTTGGAGTGATTGAATACATTCCCAGACAAGTTTTGATGTGCATGACGCCGACTTTAGAGCGTTTAGAGCTGCTTGGCTGTCGGACATGATGCATATATTTGAATGTTTATAGTTCCTGCGCAAGTACACAGTCGTACATTCTAGAATTGCTTGTATTTCAGCTTGGAATACAGTTGGCCATCTGCCCATAGAAATTGACATGTCTATTCCTGGGCCGGTGACTCCTGCTCCCACTTGATTGTCCATTTTTGAACCATCTGTATAGAAAACTGTCGAGCCTGGACGAATATCGGGACCACCATCTTCCCAGGAATCACGTCTAGGCTCAAATACACGAAATATTCGGTTGAAGTTGTATTTTTTCTCCATCCAATCTTCATTACTGGTTACAAGAGGATTTATACTAATAGTTTTTAGAATACTGAGATGACCTGTTAAGTCCCCTTCAAAAAGGTTCTTCGATCTTTTGATCCTCAGAGCACTTTTTTCA
Organism: Sabethes cyaneus; assembly: GCF_943734655.1. Classification (NCBI taxonomy): domain Eukaryota; kingdom Metazoa; phylum Arthropoda; class Insecta; order Diptera; family Culicidae; genus Sabethes; species Sabethes cyaneus. The sequence goes on from NC_071355.1 coordinate 103,884,145, forward strand.
GCTTCTAATTGTATAAACTGATGCAATGGAAGTATATAGAGTAAAGCATCCAATGCCTTCGAAGGTGTACTTCTCATTGCACCTGTTATTGAAGTTTTTCCAGCTTTGTTTGGGTAGTTTTCTCTTTCGTTTTTGGCCACCAGACCAACGAAGCATAGGTAATCCTGGGTCTGACAATGGCCGAATAGATCCAATGGATCATCTTCGGTTTCAGTCCCCATTGCTTACCAAACGTTCTTTTACATATCCATAGAGCATTTGTTGCTTTGTTTACTGCTTGCTCTTGATGTGTGTTCCAATTGAGTTTTCTGTCTAGAAATACTCCAAGATATTTAACAGTGTCTGAAAGTTTTAAAAGTGTTCCTTTCAATCTGATGTTATTTAATGTAAATTTTTTCCTTCTCGTAAATGGTATGATAGTAGTTTTATTGGCATTTATGCTGAGACCCTGCCTATCACACCATGATGAAATCAAATTTAAAGCCATTTGCATTCGGTCAGCGATAATAGAATCAAATTTTCCTCGAACAATTATGACTATATCATCTGCGAAGCCAATTATTTCAAAGCCTATCGCCGTCAACTTTTGAAGAAGATCATCAACTATTAAAGACCACAGTAGAGGTGATATTACGCCTCCTTGTGGGTAACCTTTTACTGCTCTAATGCTTATAGATGAGCTTTCAAGGCTTGCTGATATCTCCCTTTTTGATAACATTTCGCTAATCCAGTCGATAATGGATATATCGAAACCACGTTTCGTCATAGCCGTAATCATTGAATTATGAGATGAATTATCAAATGCGCCTTCTATGTCAAGGAAGGCACCTAGTAAAATTTCTTTCGCTTCAAAAGACTTTTCTAGTTTTTTTACAACAGTTTGTACTGCTGTTATTGAAGATCTGCCTTCTTGATATGCGAATTGATATTCGCTCAAAGGATCTTTGGCTAAATATGATGATTTTATATGCTCATCAATTATTTTTTCCATTGTTTTTAACACAACGGACGATAAGCTTATCGGCCTGAAGGATTTTGGTGAAGTCTTATCCTTCTTATTAGCCTTCGGAATGAACGTGACCCGTACTTGTCGTCTTACTGCTGGCATATGACCTAGTATCAGGCTTGATTGAAAAAGGTTTGTTAGAATAGGTGTTAAAAACTGTTTTGTTACCTGCGTACCGCGTTGTAACAATAAAACAGTCGATTTTAGCTATTCCGAATATCTAACGGCCTTTATTCGTACGAAGTCCTAGACCGTTTTTAATTCCTGTACGTATAATTATGTTTTAATTTAGGGTTAGGATTTTACAAGATTGTATTCTTACGTTTTAGTGCTTCAATCTCCTCTACTGTCTTTGTCCGATACTTATTCTTTTTCCTGTGTCCACCTTCGTCGCTATCTAATCATTTAATTGTTATTTGTAAGTATGTATTTGAATTCATAAACTAGTTTCTCACCGTAACTCAATCAGCCGTACTGTTAAACTCCGTTCCGTACTAATAGTTTTAAGTTTTGGATTTGAACCTAGGTATAATCGATTTTAAACTAATTTTAAGCACATTACTAATATAAATTTTACCTTTAATGCACCACTCTTAGATATAATTTCCCACAACCAAATAACTGTTTAATTAAACTTTAAGAAAAATATAATAGCACTCTACTTCGCGTTTTCTAAGTTCTTCTAGCTTGTTTACCTTTTTTTTCTCGCGCTGCACTTTTGACAGCTACATTTATTCCCACTCATCGCTTGCATACCCTACACAGCCAGCTTTCGCTCGAGCAGGGTCGTTACTGTTGGAGTGCGTTCGTTGTGCTCTGATCCAGAGGGTGGTTCATTGACACTCCCCCCCAGTTTGCTGACTCCGCCTCTGAGTCTGCTAACTCCTCCTTACTTCTAACGTCAAGCACCGCAACCTTGACCGCCGGTCTCTCGTACACGCCATTCGCCGTTTGAATGGTCACTGTCCGCACCTGTCCATTGTGATTCACCGTCCCAATGACACGCCCTTTTGGCCAACAGTTTCTCGGTGAGTTTGGATCGACAATAAGCACGATATCTCCTTTGGTAATCGGTGGGACCTTCTCGTGCCATTTAGAACGCCTAGTGATTTCCGGAAGGTATTCCCGGAGCCATCTAGTCCAGAATTGGTTCGCGAACTTTTGAGATGAGTGCCACCCGCGTCGCAGCGCAATGGAGTCCTCGTTCAAGAGAGACCATGGTTTGGAACCATCGGAGCTACCCAAAAGCCAGTGGTTTGGGGTGAGCGCCGGTGCTGCTTCGTCTTCGACGGGCACGTGTGTAAGTGGTCGTGCATTGAGGATGCCTTCTACTTCGATTAACGCGTTTCGTAGTTCCTCATCGGTTGGACGGGTGGGCAGCTTCATTTCGGACAGGTTTCGCTTGACGGATTGGACGAGTCGTTCCCAGCTCCCACCCATGTGAGGAGCAGCTGGCGGATTGAAGTGCCAAGAAGTGCTTGAAGATACGAACTCTTGAGCCATTCTGTTTTGGTCGATTGCTTGCAACGCTTGTTTCAATTCACGTTCAGAACCAATGAAGTTAGTGCCCCTGTCGCTATAGAAACTGGAAGGTGTTCCGCGGCGTGCGATGAAATTCCTTATGGCCATTATGCAGGAATTCGTGGTCAACGAGCTAGCTACTTCCAAATGTACAGCGCGAATACACAAGCATGTAAAAAGTACCCCCCATCTCTTCTCAACCCGTCTCCCTATAGCAACTTCCATAGGACCGAAATAGTCTATTCCCGTATGAGTGAACGGACGGACAAACGCAGTTAGTCGGCACCTAGGCAAGTCAGCCATTTCCGGGGCGCGCGGTCGGGCATCTCGCAACTTACAGTGTTGACAATTAAATCTTATTTTAGCATACACTCGTCGTAACCGACTGATGCAGAACCTTTGTCGGATTTCGTTGATAACCGACTCGTGGTTCCGGTGGTGGAACTTGTCGTGGTAATTTCTAACGATGAGGTCAGTGACTTGGTGATCTCGGGGAAGAATAACGGGGTTCACGGTATCTTGGGACAGGTATTCGCACAATCCTGTTCTGCCTCGCATACGCAGCAATCCGCGTTCATCAACGAATGGGTTGAGTTTGTACAGTGGACTCCGCTTGGGTAAGGCTGACTTGAGGTCATTTCGCTTTAGGACCAGGAGCTCGTCCCGGAAGGTATCCAGCTGTGCGGCACGAATGTGAAAGTCTTCAGCATCACGTATTTCTTCGCACGTGAGACCACCTTCAATCTGCGTAAAGAGCTTTGGTCGAGTGTTCCTAATGAAACGAAAGATGTATGCTGTCGCACGAACGAGACGTCTCCAATGGCCGAATCTCTCCATTTGGATGGCTAACTTTTCGGCGACGACGTGCACGTGAACATTGGCACGCAATTCTTCCTCAGGCTCTACTATTTTTTCGGGTAACGCTGGCCATTCCTCTTCGCACTGGTAAAGGAACTCGGGTCCTTTGTACCATCTGCTATCACTCTTTAGTGATGGTCGACTCTGCCATTTCGTCCCTTCATCAGCTACGTTCCACTTAGATGGAACCCAGTTCCAATCAGACACTTTTGTTAGATCCAGAAGCTCACTAATACGCGTAGCTACGAATTGGCTGTACTTGCGATGATCGGCACGAATCCACGAAAGCACGTTCCTGGAATCCGACCACAAGAAAGAACGAAAGATTTTAACTGTCAGTCCTTTTGCGATGAACTGGGCTAACCTGGCTCCAATCACTGCCGCCTGAAGCTCCAGTCTCGGTATAGTAAGATATTTGAGCGGAGCTACGCGGGTTTTTGCGCCAACAAGTGAGCACTCAACTATCCCATCCTCTGCGAAGCGAAGATATACGACGGCTGCTATCCCATTCTCGCCAGCGTCGACGAAGGTATGGAGTTGAACTTCCGTTCGATTCCTAGCCGACGTGCAGAGCCTATAACAGCGCGGAATTTTTAAATTTTCAATTTCTGGAAGCAGTCTAAGCCACACCTGCCACTTTGCGAAGCATTTCTGATCAATATTCTCATCCCAGCCGACACCAGATCGCCAAATCTCCTGCAGCAAGACCTTCAGGTACATGAGATAATGTGCTACAAGCCCTACTGGGTCATATATGGACATCATAATACGAAGGACTTCGCGTTTCGTAGGACAGCGCTCACCCTTCAGTAGATCATCTCCCAGCCTGCTCCAGTTTATCTTAAAAGTGAAGCAATCTGTTGCAGTACACCACCATAAGCCTAGTACCTTTTCAGTCGCCATACTAGACCCTAGATCGAGGTTTTTTTCTATGCATGATTCACCACTAATTCCCGCGAGAACTGCAGGTGAATTCGATGTCCAATTACGGATCTCGAATCCGCCTTCACTGTGTATAAACCGGACCGATTTAGCCAACTCGATGACCTCTTGCTCCGTTTCTCCACTGCACAGCATGTCATCTACGTACGTGCATTGTACAATCGCCTTTGTAGCGGCTGGAAACTTCTCGCTGAAGCGCTCCGCATTCAGATTTTTGGCAAACTGAGCGCTCGCCGGTGAGCAGCATGCTCCGAAGGTCATTACCTGCATCACATAAGTATTGATATTATTTCTATCTTCGCTGTCCCACCACAGGAATCGCTGACTATGTTGATCTTCGCCACGCATTCCGACTTGGTGGAACATTTCACGAATGTCGCCGCATACCGCGAAACGAGATTCGCGGAACTTGTAGAGAATGGAAACTAGGGGAGTGAGTAGATCAGGACCAGTAAGCAGTGCTGAATTCAGCGAGACTCCGTTTATCGTAGCAGCCGCATCCCAGACAAGTCTGACTTTACCCGGTTTATTAGGGTTAAACACCGGGAAGACTGGTAGATACCAGATACGCTCATGGCTCTCCGCCAGCTCCTCTGCCGTTAACTTGCGTATGTAACCTTTGCTCAGATAATCCACTAGCTTCTCGTCCAGGGTCCGCGCCAGGTCTGGGTCCTTTTCCATGCGCCGTTGTAGGCTGTAGAACCGCTTTAGGGCCATAGGCTTGCTATTCGGCAATTTCGTGTCCACGTTTCTCCATAGCAGGCCCGTTTCATACCTTTCTCCGTTGAACTGAGTAAGATCGTGCAGTAGTTGCATGGCGCGTTCGTCGTCGCGGGATCGGATTTCCTTATTTGGATAAGTTACACCTAGACTCTCAATCGAAAAGTACTCCTTTACGGCGCGGTCCAGGCCATCGTCCAGCCTTTCGGTGTCGTTGACACATGTGTTAACATGGTAAACGTAGTGTAGCATGCTTACCGACTGACCTTGCGGAGCTCCACCGTAGATCGTCCACCCGAGGTTTGTATTTATCGCGATCGGTTGGCCAACCTTCCCCTCTCGACTTTTCCTAACGAGCGTCGCGTAGGCATGTTGAACTCCGATCAGCAAACGGGGGCGCACACCACTGTATGATTGTACAGGGATACCTTTCAGGTAACGGTACTCAGATTGAAGTTGCTCCACATCAAGCGATTGACATGGAAGTTGGAGTTCGCTCACGGTTCGGACGTCTTCGAAGTGGAAGCGTTTCCCTTTTAGTCCGGAGATGTCCAGTGCAACTTTGCGTGAATCTTTTTCGGAACGATGTGTCCCACCCGTCCATCTAAGACATAGTGGATTGCGCTCTCCTGTAAGGTTAAGCTCTTCGGCTAGGTCCTGGTCCATTAGAGTTAGCGAAGATCCATCATCCAGGAAAGCGTAACAGTGTACTACGATCCCGTTGCCATATACTATTACCGGAATATAGCGGAACAACACGGCACTGGATCCAGCTTGATGAGTGTTGCAAGACTGCGCCTCGCGCGGCAGATTAGTGTTGACGATCTGCGACTCTGCGTGCAGCTCCTTATGCAACAGTGAGTGGTGCTTGAAGTTACAGCCGTTTACTCCACAATCCCTTGAGGCACAGCCTCCCTTGTGTTGCTTCAAGCATTTGCGACACACTCTATTTTCGCGAACTGTCGCCCACTTTCCGTCGTAAGATAAATCCAAAAATCGTTTGCATTTAGCTAGTGACACGCAATCACCCTTACAGCTCACGCAAGTTCCAGCGGGAAGCTTCTCGGGTTCACTAACCATTTTCTGCGTACTGCTACCGGGGCCGGATGAATCGTCGCTCCTCCAGCTTTGGTGCTCAGTGTGCGTGCTAACGTAGCCTTTCGGTGCTTTGTATGTTTCCTGGCTTCTGACCTCCTGGTTTTTTCGCGGCTCTGAGACTAAGCAGGCATCTTCGGCAATACCATAGAGCCATTCACTAAAGGCGACCAAGTTCACCCTACGTAAGCTCCTTGTGTATCTTGCCCACTCCAGTTTCATAGCGGCGGGAAGCTTTCCAACAAGCTCACTAAGCAATGAAATGTCCCGCATATACTCCTTGCTTCCACAGGCCTCAATTGTTGCCACGAAGTTTTGAACGGCTAACGCAAAATCGATAGTTTTGTTCAGCGAATCAGCTTTCAAAACCGGCATGGCTAGCACCTTGTCTTTTATAGACTGTAGCACTACTCGCGGCTGACCAAACCTGAGTTTGAGTGCATTTACCGCTTTCTCAACAGTAGAGGGGTGCAGCAAAAAGCTCCGAACTGCAGCGAAGGCATCTCCTTTCAGACAACTTCTCAGTCGAATCATGTTTTCGTCTTCCGTGTAACCACACATGCGCGTCGTACTTTCGTAGGTAGAAAAGAAGAGCGGCCAATCCTCGGGATTCCCTGAAAACACGGGCAAATCTTTCGCGACCACTTGGCGTGCGGCAATCTGGTTACGGTTTAGGCTACAGTTAAACTGGTTGCTAGTTGTAAGCATCCTCCGCTGGCTCCGGTGACCTTCCCTTGCCGTTGACCGCTTACTCGGCTGGAATGTAGACGAATTCTTCACCGGTGGTTCTTCTTCCTCTTCTTCCGAATAGTCACTGCTATCCAGTAACTCTTCCTCATCGCCCGAATATTCACTTTCAGTACCATCTTCCTTCTCGTTCAGCCAGTCTTTAACCTTGGAAACACTTTTCTCTCCATCTAATTCAGCTTCCGCTTCTTTCTCGTCGAGATCCGCCAGTTCCTCAAGAACACTAAACTGCTTTTTCACCAACTTTTTCTTCTCCTCTAGCAGTGTCTGCTCAGCTTCGATTCGACGCAGTTGCAATTCCAAACGCTCCCTACACGACCGTCTCGACGTAGCTGAGGCGACCGATACAGCATCCGATGACTTAACCACCTTGCAAGTATCTTTCTCTTGATGACCTACTTTTTCTGCGGAAGTACCTCGTCTCAAAACACCAGTAGCTTTCATGTTAACTGTACCCTTGAGCGCTTTTGTCTGTTTACCAGAGCTACGTTTCTTCACTTTCCGGTTGCACTTCGCGCATCGCCACGGTTTCGATTCGATTGTACTATCGACACCGACGCAACTAAAATGATGCCACTCATCGCAGTCATCACACTGTACCATACGACTATTGTCCACGGAAGAACACGACCGACAGTTTTGACCGACTTGTTTCAAGGAGTTTCCGCGGGAAACTTGGCTGTTTCTACGGGAGGTCTTAGAGCATGCACTCTTGACTGAGGAGGCCTTTTTATTCATATTCGAGGGGGGGTTGAGAAGGGGTTCTTTATTCAAAGCTTCTGCTTTAGAGCCGAGCGCTCTATCAGGTGTGCTTGTAGATCGAACATCAGGACTCTTACCTTGACTGCTAGTGGTTGCAGTTTCAGCCGGACTCGACATCGTGTAAAACGAATTAAAAATTTTGTTACCTGCGTACCGCGTTGTAACAATAAAACAGTCGATTTTAGCTATTCCGAATATCTAACGGCCTTTATTCGTACGAAGTCCTAGACCGTTTTTAATTCCTGTACGTATAATTATGTTTTAATTTAGGGTTAGGATTTTACAAGATTGTATTCTTACGTTTTAGTGCTTCAATCTCCTCTACTGTCTTTGTCCGATACTTATTCTTTTTCCTGTGTCCACCTTCGTCGCTATCTAATCATTTAATTGTTATTTGTAAGTATGTATTTGAATTCATAAACTAGTTTCTCACCGTAACTCAATCAGCCGTACTGTTAAACTCCGTTCCGTACTAATAGTTTTAAGTTTTGGATTTGAACCTAGGTATAATCGATTTTAAACTAATTTTAAGCACATTACTAATATAAATTTTACCTTTAATGCACCACTCTTAGATATAATTTCCCACAACCAAATAACTGTTTAATTAAACTTTAAGAAAAATATAATAGCACTCTACTTCGCGTTTTCTAAGTTCTTCTAGCTTGTTTACCTTTTTTTTCTCGCGCTGCACTTTTGACAGCTACATTTATTCCCACTCATCGCTTGCATACCCTACACAGCCAGCTTTCGCTCGAGCAGGGTCGTTACTGTTGGAGTGCGTTCGTTGTGCTCTGATCCAGAGGGTGGTTCATTGACAATAGGTGTTAAAAACGCCTTGCCCTTCTGTAGTAGTACAGGAAAAATTCCATCCCTACCCGGTGATTTGAAGGGTTCAAAAGTGTCAATCGCCCATTCAACCTTGCTTCTTGTAAAAATTTTTTTGGCCAAAGTACAAGCATCATTCCTGTTTCTATCTAACCCAGTCATTTCACTCGCTATTTCGAGAATGTCTGTCCTGGTTTCAAGATTTACAGTTCTCAATGCCGGTGCACTTTGGTCTCCGCATGTATTAATGATTGAACAGGGAAAATGTGTTCTCATCATTAACTCTAATGTTTCCTTAGTTGAGTTAGTAAAAGAGCCATCCTCTTTTTTCAAAGTACCTAACCCATTAGAATGATCTTTAGCGAGGATTTTCTGCAATCTAGCAGTTGCTGGAGTATTTTCAATGTTTTCACATGTGTGCCTCCAGTGAATCCTCTGTGATCTTCGACTGCACTTGAGTCCGCTGCTATTCCGACGGGTAATAAAGCCGACGATCAACCGCCATCAGCCGCATCGCGAATGACACGACAAAACCCGATGACGCCCAAACTAGCGCCGCAAGAGGAAAGGAAGCATTCGAGCGAAAACACTAATGCCGCTCACCGTGTTTTGACGGAAGAACAACTGGCAGCACGCCAGGTTTTGCCAAAAGATTTACCAACCTTTTCTGGTAACCCAGCTGATTGGCCGCTATTTTATAGCAACTGGGAGAATTCTACAAGCGAACGTGGATACTCCAATGCGGAAAATTTGATCCGCCTCCAAAGAAGTTTGAAGGGCGATGCACTGGCAGCAGTACGAAGTAGGCTGTTGCTACCTGCGGCGGTACCCCACGTGATAGATACATTGCGGATGTTATTCGGTAGATCAGAAACGCTGATTAATTTGCTTTTAAATGATATTCGCAATACTCCTTCGCCGAGAGAAGGAAAATTAGACACACTAATTGCATATGGGTTAGCGGTTCAAAATTACTGCGATCACCTTATTGCAGCCAACATGGAAGATCATCTAGCAAATCCAACGTTGCTACAGGAAATGGTGGAGAAATTGCCATCCACTATAAAGTTGCAGTGGGTTGACTATAAAGAAGCGGCAGGATATGCAAACGTAGGCTGCTTCGGGAAGTTTATGTCGGAAATATTGAGGAAAGCTAGCGAAGTTACTCCGTACTGTCCGTCGTCTTCCAAGGTCTCACAAGGCGAGGAACACAAAGCTAATGGTGGAAATTATAGGACCAAATCCTCTTACAATCATCAGACCGGTGAATACAGAAACAGGGATGGCTCGAAATCCTTACGATTTGAGAAGATTTGTCCGGTGTGTGAAAAGTCCGGTCACGGTTTAGAGCTGTGCGGTAAGTTTATACACTTTAGCCCAATTGAGGTGAGAAGGTGGAGAGCTCTTCGCCAGCATGATTTGTGCAGATCCTGTTTAAAAAGCCATTCACCTTGGCCGTACAGAAGACCCAAAGATTGTACCGTCGATGAGTGCCGTTTGCGACACCACCCTCTACTCCATTACTCTCCCCAAGACACGGAAGTGTCTGTTAACCGACAAAATCATCACAGTGTTGGGCAGCCGACTGTGTATCGAATAATTCCTGTAACGGTGTACAGTGGACCCCCGTTCGTTTGAACGATTCCTCATGCAAACTAACGGGGTTAGTTTTTAATTTGAACAACTGATAACCCTAAATATGCTGGAACTTGTGTGAACTGGCTGCCCTGCTCTTTGTTATTGTTTAGGTGGTTTGATACAGTAGGTAGTTGCAAGCAACGAATATTCATTCTCCGATCGGATTTCTACCATAATCGTTGGGAAAACGCAATGTGAAACAGATTAAACACGCTAGATCAGCACAAACAAATCGTGTTTATGAGCATTGTCTGCATAAGCAAATGATGTCATATTGAGTATGACGTTTGAACCATTTTTAATTTGCACGTCGTGCAAACCACCGGGGTTCAAATTAAAAAATGTTCAGATTAAAAATGGTCAAACGAACGGGGGTCCACGGTATAATCAAACAAAGGTTTTAAATACATTTGCGTTCTTAGATGAAGGATCTGAAGTAACAATGATCGAAAAAGGTTTAGCAGATGAACTGGAATTAAAGGGTTTGCCTGATCCGCTTCATCTTAATTGGACTGGAAATGTGTCTCGCATTGAAGCGGACTCTCGTGTTACAGATGTGAATATTTCCGGGAGGGGAAAAACTCAGCGTTTCAACCTGATCAACGCTCGTACAGCTGACCAGCTCGACCTTCCAATACAGTCCGTATGCCCTTCAGTTCTCGAGCGACAGTATCCGTACCTACGTGGTCTACCACTTGAAGAATATCATATGGCGAGACCACAGCTGTTAATTGGACTTGAAAATATTTATCTGACCACGCCGCTAAAAATTCGCGAAGGACCTCGAGGACATCCTGTGGCCACGAAAACGCGATACCATTAATCAGCTCCAGGCCGTGGTTTCCTCTGCCGTACGAAGAAGTCGTCTCCATTTCACTCGGTCCATGGCCGCAATTCGCCAGCCACGTAGTCTACGTAGAGTCCGCAGGTCGCCTTCCACTTGATCGATCCATCTTGCTCGCTGCGCGCCCCGCCGTCTCGTTCCAGTCGGATCGTTATTGAGATTTTTTTTAACCGGGCTGTCGTCCGACATCCTCACGACATGCCCAGCCCATCGCAGGCGACCGATTTTTGCGGTTTGAGCGATGGGTGGTTCCCTAAGCAGCTGATGCAATTCATGGTTCATTCGCCTCCTTCATGTTCCGTCTTCCAGCTGCACTCCGCCGTAGATGGTGCGCAACACCTTCCGTTCGAAAACACTAAGGGCGTGTTGGTCCTCCACGAGCATAGTCCATGTCTCATGGCCGTAAAGGACTACCGGTCTAATCAGCGTCTTGTAGATTGTTAATTTCGAGCGGTTGCGGATTTTGTTCGATCACAGCGTCCTACGGAGTTCAAATTAGGCACGATTTCCTGCCATAATGCGTCTTTGTATTTCTCTGCTGGTGTCGTTGTCTGCGGTAACCAGTGAGCCCAGATACATGAACTCTTCTACCACCTCGATTTCATCACCGTCTAAATGAAGGGGAGCGAGGTCAGCATTCACTTCTTTAGAACCTCTTCCTTTCATGTATTTTGTTTTCGATACATTAATGACAAGTCCTATCCGTTTGGGTTCAGCTTTCAGTCCGATGTACGTTTCCGCCATCCTCTCAAAGGTACGTGTAATGATGTCAACGTCGTCAGCGAAACCAAGAAGCTGGACGGACTTCGTGAATATCGTGCCACTCGTGTCTATACCCGCTCTCCTTATCACACCCTCCAAAGCGATGTTAAACAGCAAACATGAAAGCCCATCACCTTGCCGTAACCCTCTTCGAGATCCAAAGGGACTCGAGACTGCCCCTGATACTCGAACAACCCACATTACTCGATCCATCGTCGCCTTGACCAATCGCGTTAGTTTATCCGGAAATCCGTAGTAGTGCTCCAGCTGCCGCGCGTATTCCTGGGCAACTCCGGTGACTCGTAGCTGCTCGATGTTGGGTCGCGGCGTACGACTTCGACGCGTGTTATGCACCGACGAGAGTTTTGAGCGCATGCAGACTGCAACTTGGAAATGATCCGAATCTATATTCGCACTGCGGTAGGTGCGGAGGTTTATATTCGTTGGTCTGGTGATCTCCAGGTGGCCTTGTGGATATCTTTGCGGGGGAAGAAAGGTACTTCGGACTACCATACCGCGGGAAGCTGCAAAATTTACACACCGTTAGCCGTTGTCGTTTGTTGCGGCATGCAGGTTGTTTGGCCCGATTACCGGTCTATATATAGCTTCCCGTCCTACCTGCGCGTTCATGTCACCGATAACGATTTTCACGTCCCGTCGCGGACAGCCATCATACACCTGCTCCAGCTGCGCGTAGAACGCGTCCTTCTCGTCATCGGGTCTCCCTTCGTGTGGGCAATGCACATTGATGATACTGTTATTGAAGAAACGGCCCTTAATCCTCAACTTGCACATCCTTGCGTTGATCGGTTGCCAACCAATCACACGCTGGCGCATCTTTCCCAGTACTATAAAGTCGGTTCCCAGTTCGTTGGTGGTGCCACAGCTCTGGTAGGAAGTAGCCACTCGATACCCGCTTTTCCATACCTTCTGTCCTGTCCAGCAAAGTTCCTGCAGTGCTACGACTTCGAAGTTTCGGGGATGCAGTTTATCATATATTATCCTATCGCAACCCGGGAAGCCGAGCGATTTGCAATTCCATGTCCCGAGTTTCCAATCGTAGTCCTTATTTCATCGCGTAAGTCGACGCCGATTGTTCCGATCCCTATTTTCTTCTTCGTTGTTGGTAACTTTTTGTTTTCCAGGGCAGCTTGTTGGGCCTGCCCCTAACCCCCTGTCTCGCCGGAGGACCATCGTGCACAGCACTGTTTAGAGTCCCTGCTGGCATAAGGACGAGTATAATAATCAGCCGCCCCTAACATGGAGAACAGACGCTGATTGAGCCGCACCTCCTTGGTGAACAGACGCTCGTGTTTGACGAAGCATTTCCTCTACCGCCATGCTATGGTTACCGCGCCAGTATTCGCGTCGCACCTCCTCACTTCGCTATTGTCAGATTGACAACATTACCCAGGCTACGCCGCATTTGGTATCATATGACTCGTGGAGGCGTGAGGCGGGAGCTTGTGAGGACCAGAGCTGTGTTTGACGCTCCTTCCAGGTTGTCAACTCACCATTTGAAGCCCACGAAAACGCGATTGGGTTGGTGTATTTATGGGGGCTCCCTCAGCGATCAAATAAAGATTTTTGCCGGGCATACCACGTTAGCCGTCCGGTAGTTACCGATTCTGATCTACAGCTGCACGAAATGGTCAAGCAGTACTTTCTTACAGAAAATTTAGGAGTTGCGTCAAGCGTTACTCCCGTGTCCCGAGAGGTAAAGAGAGCTGTTGTAGTCCACTACGAAAAGGGTACCAGGTGGGTTTGAAACCGGGCTGTTATGGAGAAGTGATAGCATCACGTTTCCGGACAGTTGGAGCATGGCCGTAAATCGTATGAAATGCCTGGAGAAAAAAACTGTCCAGGGATCCTCGACTTGAAGAACGAGTTCGGGAACAAATCACTAGCTATTTGTATAAGGGTTACGCTCACGTCACTACGAATGAAGAGACCGTTCAAACGAGTCTACGAAAGGTTTGGTATTTGCCATTAGGCGTAGTAACCAATCCGAAAAAACCCAGTAAAATAAGACTGATTTGGGACGCAGCAGCTGACTAAAGAATCTGACTAAAGAAAAGACACTGGAGCTCAGTCACTCGCGGCCTCCTGTCATCATTAAACCTGGTTTGCTCAACGATGATTGTTGTGCATGACTCTGTTCAAAGTTGCTAGGAAAAGTTCGAACAATATTTTTTCGAGTTCAACATTTAGGCGAACTGTACGATACAAATTTGATTGCCTGGTGTTTTCGTTAGGCAGCACGGATCGATTTCGTGACGATACGATGATATTTGTTGCCGTTTGCTTGCAGCCATTATTTTCAGTCGCGTTCATCGACGGATACTCCGCAAGTTTTCGAGCAAAAGATTCAAGAGGTTTCATCGAGATTAATGCGCACTTGGTTTCGACGAACTGAAAATGAGTTACCTGTCACTTCTTTAGTCAGATTCTTGAAATCTGACTAAAGAAGTGACAGGTAACTCATTTTCAGTTCGTCGAAACCAAGTGCGCATGAATCTTTATTCTAGATTCTTTAAATCTGACTTAAGAAGTGACAGGTAACTCATTTTCAGTTCGTCGAAACCAAGTGCGCATGAATCTTGATGAAACCTCCTGAATCTTTTGCTCGAAAACTTGCGGAGAATCAGTCGATGAACGCGACTGAAAATAATGACTGCAAGCAAACGGCAACAAATATCATCGTATCGTCACGAAATCGATCCGTGCTGCTAGGAATATATGATTTCTCGTTTACGCTAACGCTAACATGTTGGCATCGAAAACATGGCTGCCTGCCAGCTACTTGCCGGCCTGGGTGAAGCAGAATAGGAATTTGTTAAATAGCGCAAGAGATCGCAAAATTTTGGCAGATTTTCACCCGCAATCACATATAGGATTGGGAATTGATATGCGTGTGCAAGAGATCGATTAATGCCGTCAACGCGAATGGGCAGCACAGCACTGAAAAATATACACACATGTACACTCGTAAAAAATTGACATTAAATGTTGTAGTATAAACAATGCACCTACAACAGTTTTATTGTAGACATTAAAAGGTAAATTCATTGGCGGAACTAGGGGGGGGGGGGGTCTGACCGTCTAGCCCCCTCCTTTATTGTAAGTATCTTAAATTCAATTTTTTGATGTAGGACTACATCTCACGCCAAGGTTTGGGATAGGGTGTTATACCAAAAATCGAAAAGTGGGAGCGTCACGAAAAATGAAAGATTTTGAGCGCTAATAGCTTAGCGGTTTTCAGATCGATTTTAAATATTTTTACGCCAATCGATCGGAAAATCTTCTACGCATCCACACCAGTAATGAAACCTATTGATTACAAAGTACGTACTATTAAAAAATTGAATGTTATATGTAGCTGATTTGAAGTAACTTTTGACTTTTGGCCAAGCTTTGTATGGAGGAGCGCCGATGTGCGACGTGCCGGGAGGAAGATTCAACCTTTCCCAACCACAATATATACAACCACCATACATGAATACATTCATGTACACACCTGCAAATAAATACATGAGTGAAGTGTCTCAAATGATATAAAAACTGTCTATTGAACGATATGTTTGGAATTTTACGTTTACAATAGGTAACTGCACTCCAAGCGCGTTGTTTTTAGTATATATTTATTAATATCATCATTATTTTATAGGGATAAAGTGCAAACTTGATATTAGAATAAATGTAAATGACCCCAATAGTGCAAAGTAAAATATACTGAAACATAAGGAAGAAATAAAATACATATACACAGCAATCAATAACTGGTTTCAGCCATTTGTCTTAATTGGATCCGTAGACGTTTTCATCCGAATAAGCAATATATAAGAAATAATCTTCCTCGTGATGCTCCTAAAAAATAATATTTGGATTATAATCTTTTACAAGTAGTCTTATCTAGAAATACTCAAGAGTATGAGAGATACGCGCAAAACAGTCATCTTTGGAAACAATCGAGCAGCGAGATTTGTCAAAAGGGAGCCAATCTAACACGCTTAAATGAATTAATAGAATGTCCACAGATATTAATTTTACATTTGAGAAGGAACAGAACAATAGACTTTCATTCTTAGAGGTTGTTGTCATAAGGAATGCCACAAAATTTGATTTCGAAATTTATGGAAACCTACTAATACTAAACGGGTGATACCTATCACATCCAACGACTCAATGCAAAACAAAATGGCTGCTTTCCACCACATGATTCACCACATGCCGTCCTAAGACAAAGCCCGTTGAACAAAATTTCTCCATGTAACTCGGTTGAGGACTACCGCTCTCCAATTCCTCGGGCACCGAGTACTCTCCGCCAGATCTCGCTCCACCTGGTCTAACCATCTTGCTCGCTGCGCTCCTGGTCGTCTTGTTCCTACCGGATTTGAGGCGAACACCATCTTTGCAGGGTAGTTGTCCGGCATTCTTGCAACATGTCCTGCCCATCGTATCCGTCCAGCTTTAGCCACCTTCTGGATACTGGGTTCGCCATAGAGCTGTGCGAGTTCATGGTTCATCCTCCGCCTCCATACTCCGTTCTCTTGTACGCCGCCGAAGATCGTTCTTAGCACTTAAACAAAGCAGGAGTCTACAAAATTGCATGTAGTCATTGTGATAAGATGTATATCGGACAAACAAAAAGAAATTTTGGAATCCGATTCCAGGAGCATGTTTCAGAAGTAACAAAAGCTAGAAAAGAAGTACAGGAGAAAGAATTTTACCACTTCAAATCCAAAGTAGCCGAGCTCATTTTCGAAGAAGAACATCCCATTACTTCTGAAAATATTAACCTTCTCCGCCCTGTCAATAATATTTGGAAGCTGGATGTAGCCGAATCTCTTGAAATTTTTCAAGAAAATCCATCCAATCTTCTCAAACAGGTAGTAACATTTCACCGCTTTTTACCTAGTAGGTAATTAAAATGTTTTTTTTTGATAGGGCAACTACCGGTTTTTGCGCAGCCATCGGATTGTGCGTCCACAATTCCTATTCGGTTTAAATAGGGGACCGAGCTGCTATACCCCAAACTGTCTAAGTTAGTTAGATACTGATGAAGGTCTCACGTCGAGACCGAAATACGTATTTATCAACAAAACGCAGTAGTAGAATTAAAGGATATAAATAACTTTTGTTTTCTTATTTTTTATCGTTTGAATTTTTGGTTTGAAACAGAATGACTATTCTGTTTCGCATTATAGTGGTCTATGTATTGTCAGTTCAGAGAAAAATTCTCATCGAGCGATTTTGAACGAAAAAGAAGAAGCAACCCCGCAGTTGTCAAACTTCTCAAACACTGAAACAAAAACGCCGTTATGAATAACACGTGATACACTCATAATTGGAAATGCACAAAAATAAAATTTTCGCACAAAACGTCACAAAAAAAATTTATTCCGAAGTTGACTGAAGTTTTTGGAGCGTCTTAGTAGAATACGAAACCTAAAAATAAAAAATAAGAAAACTTATCCAATTTAATTCTACTATGTGTATTTTATTCACGACAGATACGTATTTCGCCTACGACTTGCAGGCTTCCTCAGTGTCTGTTTTCGAACTAAATTAGCCAAAGCAATTTTACAGTTTTTATAGGAGCTTAAGGTTCCTTGATGCTGGTATACAAAATACACATGAATAAAATACACATAGTAGAATTAAATTGGATAAGTTTTCTTATTTTTTATTTTTAGGTCCCATACCTTCTGTCCTGTCCAGCAAAGTTTCTGCAGTGCTACGACTTCGAAGTTTCGGGGATGCAGTTTATCATACATTATCCTATCGCAACCCGGGAAGCCGAGCGATTTGCAATTCCATGTCCCGAGTTTCCAATCGTAGTCCTTATTTCATCGCGTAAGTCGACGCCGATTATTCCGAAGGACTAACGTCTGTTTTTTTTTCATTTAAATATAGAAAAACGTTTATCTAGTCACATATTGCCATATTTTACTTACTCACATATTGAAAAAACGTCACGTCGAAATTTATTTGTTTATAACATTCAAACAACCGAACCGATTTTAATGATTTTGGTTCCAAATGAAAAGTTTTCCTATGAAGTTTTTAGGGAAAGTATTAAGCTGAAGCAATAAAACGAAATACACTTCTAATTAAAAATACGCGTGAATAATAATCTTTTAATTATGTTGGATTTGGTGTAGGCCAAAAATAAATTACCCATAATCCGTACCTATTCAGCTTTTTACGAGCCATACTGGTAGACGTGTTCGTAATATTTGAACAACATTTTTGACATTTCCCTAATACATCGCACGTTTTCTTTCCTAGGTCTGTAGAACAAGACAAATTTTGATATTTTACTTTTGTCATACAAATAAGATTCTAAGTTGAATTTATATTTTATTAAAATTATGTACTTCTTTAGATTTGGATTTAAGAAAGAATTATCTGATAAACAGTGTAGAAGCCAGGCAGGATATAATTTATTAGGTAGAAATATCTACGCCTTCTGGAAAAGAATATGAAGGAATGAGAAAACCCGGTTTTAGCGTAGGAAACCAGGATTCATCGGAAGTCCAGGCGTAGAAATTATATGTCTCAAAGCGCACGTGACGTGGCATTGAAATTAATTTGAACGAGGATGTTTGGAGTTCAATTCGCCCACTAAAACTTTCCTGATTAACAGAACTCTTTCAGTTTTTCTCCTATTGTCGAGAGTTTCAATATTGAGTAGGTTGCAGTGGTCTTGATACGGTGGAAGCACTAAAGGGTTTCACCAGGGTAGAAATCTCAAAGCATACCGTAAGAATTTTGTTTGTACTGCTTCCAACCTGGAGGACCAAATTCCAGTGAGGGGCTCCAAACTTCAGCAGCATACTCTAGGACAGAACACACAATAGAGAAGTACAGGGAACGTAAGCAAGATGGATATCTAAATTCTTTGGATACCCTAAATTTGAAGCCCAAATTTTGATTGCCTTTAGATATTACATATGAGTAGTGTTTCCGAAAACAGAGGCTCGTATCAAGAAGACTTGGGAGTTGTGTTTGCAAAAACAGAGGCTCGTATCAAGAAGACTTGGGAGTTCTTTGATTGCATTTACCCTTTCCAGTATTTCGTTGCTGATGCGGTAGTTTCATATAATAGGTTCTTTCATGCGACTAAGAGATGATCGAACACTTGCGCACGCTAGTGGAAAGCTCATTCTTTTGACACCAGTCTGCAAAAATGTCGAAAGAATAAGGAAAACAATAGCGGTATTAGGTTACTTCTTTGTGGAACGATATTGAAAAACATACAGGACAGTCCATCCGCTTGCCGCAACCTGCGTGATTCAAAAGGACACGAGGGTGTCCCCGAAACGCGCACATAGCACATCACTTACCCCAGAGTAGCGTTGATCAGCCGCGTCAGTTTATCCAGAAAACCGTATTCAATGTATAAAACGCTTACTAAATAATAGTCTGCCATCTTGGATTTCAAAATGGTGTCAAACATCTATTTTCGACTACTGGCAGTTCGCTCCGATCTAAAAAAGTCTGTATTGCAAGGTTTTTCATGAAAAATGCTAAATAATAGTCCGCCATCTTTGATTTCAAAATAATGTCAAACATCTTTTTTCGACTACTGGCAGTTAGCTCCGATCTAAAAAAGTCTGTATTGCAAGGTTTTTCATGAAAAATGCTAAATAATAGTCCGCCATCTTGGATTTCAAAATACAGGTATACCTCCATAGTACGTGCCCTCGTTAGTACGTACCCTCGATAATACGTACCCTCCATAATACGTACATTTTGCCTCGATAGTACGTACATTTTCCTGCAATGATTTTTTTATTTTCTATATAAAGCAGAAACTTTTTTATGAATATTTATGAGTCAATACAAGCAAAAACGTATTCAATAATTCTAAATTTTTGAATAGTATCAGTTATTTCTGTTATGTAAAAACCATTATTTTAAAATTAAAAACAATTCCTAAATAGTAAATTAATCAAATATACGTTCTAAATAACAGTTGTCTAAGCATTCTGATTTTGCAGATTTTTGCTCAGAAAATTAACCTTTTCTGCGATTCACAATCTTTCTAACTGCGATGGGGGGAACAGCAGGCAATGTTATATTCGTTGGTTTGCAGATACTACCCAAGCAACAATGTGAGTTTTATTGTACTCTTATGGCGATTTTCATGACCAATTTTGGTCCCATAAAGCATAGTCTTGGGCTCAAACATCTTTCTAAGACTTGACCTTTCTTTATCGGTAGACTTCGCAGCCGGCTGTTTCGGGGTTAGTGCAACAATCCTACTGACTCTGTCTGGCAGTACCGTCTAACCGAGACTCGAACATTTCAGCTTATATTGGCAACTATGTACCAAACCTTTACCTAGATTTGTTCGATTAAAATATGTAAATTTTCAATTTGAGAGAGAATTTTACAAAAAAAAAAATGTTTTTGGATTCGTTTTGCTTTACTTTTCAACTATTTTTTAACATTGGTAGTGTTTTTTCTAAAATAATTTTACCAAGATAATTGTTTATTTTATAATTAGCTTAGCTTAAGTAGAATGCCCGTAGTTGCACTCCGTAATTAGTCGAACCAGTAAGATTGCATAAAGAACCAATTGAATTAGTGCTTGGGAGCAGCATGACATACTTGTACATTTTTTACTGATTCAATACTTTGAAAATTGACCAATAACGACGCTGGCAACGACCAAAAGACTGTACTACATGGGAAAAGGAAAGAATATTAGTCCGATACTTGTTGTTGCTAGGGACCGCAGGTATCACTGCATCTCCACAAGTATCACGGGATAGGATTTATGTTAGTAAGGTACAGATCAGGGTTCATCTTGGTAGATGATATGATCCAACGAAATAACGCGTCAGCGATTACATTTCATCTCAACTTTTCGCGATCACCATTGTAAACAAATAGTCGTCTAGAAAACGTATGCGACGTATTTGGGCCTGAATTCGTTTCAATGATATGAATATTATGCCTTGGATATTTATTTCCGTAAGCAAAACATAAACCAGTCTCGCGCGAATCTACTGTGTGGGCGAATAATATTGCATCCGTCTTGTTAGATGAGGATGAGGTTTCTCGCAAAATCAAGATAAAGATATCGAGGTGGTCATCAAAATCACGCTTTCTAATTCGTTTACAAACCGTTACATATAAAAATTGGCTGCTCTGCGACTTCGGCATTTCACCTGAGTCAATAATTTGTAAATTACAATGCAAACTACTATTCCAAAGTCCAAACTACAAAAAAAAACTGGGTAATTGTCACGGCTCCGGAAAAATTTGGAAATTTTAGACAATATTTAGCATAATAAAAATAATACTTTACATTGAAAATTGTAATACGATATTACGTACGTTTCGATAGTACGTACGCTAAACGATACGCGGGTGTACATCCTATCGAGGTATACCTGTAATGTCAAACATCTATTTTCGACTACTGGCAGTTAGACCCGTTCTAAAAAAGTCTAATTGCAAGGGTTTTCATCTAAAATGCTAAACAATAGTCCGTCATCTGGGATTTCAAAATGACGAGACTTACAAAGAACGCATGAGACTATTTTGCAAGATGACATTTAGTATCAGTGATGAAACTGACCGTCACCAGCCCCGATAGGGGTAGCAAGTACATGTAGTTCACTACGAGTTGAGTAGGTTTTTAAACTACTGCACGATTTAGTTAGATACTCTGTCTAGCTCACAGCAGCTCTATGTTTGATTCTAATGGGATGCTTTTTATAACCTTTTCCATGTCAATAATTCGTATTTACACTGCTAACTCTAAAAAAAAATATGTTTCTGCGTCGTTGAAATGTATATTTTAAATTTTTGTGCGATTAAATGTATATTTTTGCAGGTTATGACTAAAAATAATTCAGCGTGTACGCATAATGTTTACGTGTTTCTTTAGATGAGTTTGTATCAGTGTTTTATCAGAACTGTCAGTTTCGGTTGTCAGAATGAGCGCAAAACGCTAATTTTTCTCTGAACGGACAATAATGTTAATAATCGATATTTGTCCATTTTTGATTTTAAAACTAGGTTGGAACACAATATTCGACTTCTGCTCGTTGAACTCTTTCATCTGATACCCATGTTGTGGGGATTTTCATTATTTCTAGTCAAATGCGGTCATTTTCAGAAAACCAGAAGTCGCCATCTTTGGTGTCAAATCACGATATTTCATACCCAGCCGTCATACTCTTCCACCAATACCCGTTTTATGGAGGTTTTGCATCATTTATTAACATTTACAAATCCTATGGATATAGACCACTATGTTGCGGAACGTTTTGGGGATTGCGGATAAATTATGAAATCATCGCATATTTTGACAAAAGTTGAAATTTTTATGTATTGTCATGTTGAATCACTTTATACACTGCACATTAGAATAATGAGTTTGGAGAAAATAAGTGAATGGAATTTTTTATAGTTTTTTAGACAATTGCATGTCCTGTAAAATTTACTGAATGGTCAATAGACCACTATAATTCGAAACGGCTCATATAGAATGCCAGTGTCGTGGTGTTTCATGGATATTTCGTGTCTTGGATACAATCAAGCAAATGGAACCAAATTTGGCATGTGTGGGTTTTTGGAGGCAGGAATTTTTTCTATGATGAATTGGGACCTCTTCCCTTTTTAAGAAGGGGGGCTCCCATACAAATGAAATAAAAATTTCCTCGTACCTCTAGAACTAATCAAGCAAATGGAACCAAATTTGGTATGTTAGGGATTTCGAAGACAGGATATTTTTTATGGTGATTTGAGAACCCTATCCCCTTTGAAAGAGGTGGGCTCCCATACAAATGATTTTTTTTTGCATAACTTGAGAACTAATCGAACTCGAAAGGTTTTAGACTTCCATAAACCATTAGTCAATAGCAATATACCATCAAATACTACACGCAAATTAAGCCACACGTCCTTTTCACGTGAAAAATCACGTAAATTTCTCTACAGGGAGTTACGTGACTTTCAGCTGATTGCTATTGGATTCCGTCCAGTGGAAGTCTTATTGTAGCAACCTGGGTTCCCGCCGGTCCCTTGCGCAGACGAACTGCTTCGGTAGTCACCACCACGTTACATTGCTCCTTGAGAGCTCGTGTCCAGGTTTTAAAGCTGGAGAGTCATCTCAGGCGTTAATGCGCGGATCTGTATGCTATCAACCTTGTCAGTGGCATCCTTTTTGAGCTCAAGGATCATGTCGTCGGTGCGGGAGCGGCGGATACTCCGCACATCCGCGCCAAGACCCTT
Source organism: Sabethes cyaneus (assembly GCF_943734655.1). NCBI lineage: Eukaryota > Metazoa > Arthropoda > Insecta > Diptera > Culicidae > Sabethes > Sabethes cyaneus. Next base: position 103,907,124 of record NC_071355.1, read on the forward strand.
CAGCTACTCATCCCCTCTCATGGCCTTCAGAACTTCTGCATAACTCAGCCCCTCAGTTTTGAGGATAAGGGCATCGCCTTTGCTCCTCTTTTTTCTGGCCACTTTCGGTGGAGTTCGATCCTCCTCTTTCTTCCTGGCCTTCTTCTTTTTCACTGTTTCCTTTTTCACTGATTGTCGGGAGCTAACTGCGTCTTATTACCCTCGGTGGGTTTCACAGTTCGCTTACGATCCTCAGCGATCAAGCGCTTCTTCGGTCCCGTGGGGGCTTGTTCCCCTGGGGACTGCCTTGCACGTTTAGTGGATATCTTGTTGTCACTGGACTGCTCCGTAGTCGCAAGGGCTACGGTGTGGTCAGTCGTTGACAGGCAGGCATCCGTTTGTACAGACCTCGATACAAACGCCTTCTCTACCACTTTTACTCGCGCTTCGAGTTCGCCGTGTTCCTTCGTCGCAGCACGGATGGTGCCCCGAAGCATGAGCAGACTTTATTTCAGGTCCTTCGCTAGGGTGCTGCGGCCTGCCACGAACTCGATAATGGCATCGAGCTGATGAGACGCCGCTACCACTCTTGGTAGCATGTCTCTCTTTCCTTCCACTGCTTTTATTAGCGACGGACCATTCAACGCTGCGTCCGGCGTAGATGCAGTTGGAGCGACAGGTATGCCGCTTACGCTGGCGCTTCTGCTCGTATCCATCGGCGGAGGTCGCTGGATACCACCTCTTGCGAACGGATTATCTAATCCGTCCGCGCTCACTGAAGTAAAGTTTTTTTGATTTTGATTGTTCATATAGAATCCCACGAGTTGAGGGGAAAGAAGAGTCCGCCGCATCAGAGCCCCTCATGATGCGGTAAGGGCTGATTACTGCGGAGGGCGCTCTGATACTCCACAGGCTCCGTTTGAGGCTGGGTATTTATAGAACCCCCCCCCCACCATTCATCCCTCGGCACGGGTCGCATGACACCTTGGATTAGGGGTTTATCCATTCACGTTTTGCCTTTCTACTATATAAATAAAAGGTATAGAAATCACTTGGAAAACCGGAAATGGAAAGAAGGTCCTGCGGGCCGAATGTCATATACCATTCGACTCAGTTTGGAAAACTGAGCATTTTCTGTGTGTGTGCGTATGTATGTGTGTGTGTCTAACGCTTTCAATCTCACTCACTTTTCTCGGAGATGGCTGGACCGATTTTAATGTTCTTAGTGTCAAATGAAAGGTCTAGGTGTCCCATAGGTCGCTATTGAATTTCATTTTGATTTTGAGTTTTAGTTCGAAAGTTATATATAAAAATACGAAAAATATGGGACTTCATTATTTCATAGGTCCCTTAACCGATTTGAACAAAATTGATTGCATATGAAAGGGAAGCCTTCCAACCCTTAACTTTCAAATTTCATGACGATTGGACTTGTAGTTTGAAAGTTACATAAAGAAATGTGAAAAAATAGTATTTAAAACATATTTTTGTAACATATAAGCATTAATTCAATGAAAAACATCACGCATTTTATTATTATTTGAAAATTACTGCTGAGATCTATCAAACGAAACCGAGTTATTTAAAATCGGACGGTTCATTCAAGTTATTCAAACTTTAATACTTAAGCACCGTGTATTAAACCGTTAAAACGTTTGAAATCAAAACATATCAATCAAATGTTGATTGTATTCAATGTGTGTGATGTATGTGTGTATATATGTATGTATGTATGTATGTATGTATGTATGTAGGTGTGTATGTACGTGTGTATGTGATGACAATTTGCATTTTTTAAATTTGCATGGAAATGCAAGAAAGGTGAGAATTACGTCAATTGTCTGAAGTTATTGAAGCCTCTTAGTGGAATACGAACTCTTAATTTAAGGAAAAGATAAAACTTTTACCGACTAAATTCCACTATTTAATATTTATTCGCGACAGATACGTATACGCTTTGAAATAAGACACTGATGAAGCCTGCACGTCGTAGACGAACTACGCGTCTGTTGCAAATAAATATTAAATAGTGGGATTCAATCGAAAAGTTTTTCTTTTCATTGATTTCAGATTTCAATTGTCATTTTCTTCACTTGTTACTCACGAAAAGCAAAAAGCGAAGAAAAGCAGTTAATTTAATCATGTAGGTATAGTGGTGTATAGAATTAAAAATACTAGTGGGTTTCCAAATAAATTAATACAAATTTCAAACAAATTTTGCTCATCAATGGATTTTCAATCAATAGATACTAGAGCTTAGAAATGTTATATGAAAAATAGGAAGTAAACGTTGCGCGGTAGTAATTTTGTAAGATTTGTTTTCGTTAGTGACATTTTAAAGGACAGATGTCTTATGTCATGTATCATGTTTTAATAAATAAACCACAAATGACAAGCACTGGAAATCATATCGATCATATTTCCCATTCTCAAGCATGTTTATGGCGCAGCTTTTGCACTAATTTTCGACCTCATCTTGTTTTCCTAACCCACTAACATTGTAAAAACGATGCGATCAAGCTAATTACTATTTTTTCAAGAAATACATTCAAAAGAAGCTTAAGTTTTGATTTCCATGCAAAAATAATTATCTGAAGGAGCGCCAGATAAGAAAAAGTTCAATTTCTGTTTTTCATCTCTAATGCTCTATTCAGTTATTTTTTCTGATTCAGATATATTGCACAATTGAAGCCAAGCAAACTAATAGTAAAATTTTGAGATTAATCATTTTGTTGTCGTAATCCTTTTGACGTAGGACTACGTCTTACGGCAAGTTTTAAGATAGGGTGTCATTCCAAAAAATCGAAAAATGCGAGCGTCACGAAAAATGAAAGGTTTTGAGCGCTAATAGCTCAGCGGTTTTCCGATCGATTTTCAATATTCTTACACCAATCTATCGGAAAATCTTCTAAGAATTGACCCAAATGAAGAAAAGCATGGATTCTTGATGTTGAACTATTGAAAAATTGAAAATAATGAACCTATGTTTTACCAGAATTCTCGCTTCGTGATTGGTTGGAAGATTCTTTACGATGATCTAAACCTATACCAATTTGATATCTGTGCTTGGGAAGTAAGCCAAAACAAGTGACAAAGTCTCCTCATTTCAACAAGATTTTTTGACACCGCGGTTCAACCTAGACCATTTTGACGTCCTTGCTTGGGAAATACGCAAAAGAGAGTGACAAAGCACCCTCGTGCCAACAGATTTCTTACGAACGCGATTAAACCTAGTCCAATCTGATGTCTGAGTTAGGGAAGTGTGCCAGAAAAAATGACACAAGTTCGTCGTCCCAACAGATCGCAAATTCTTTACTGTGTGACGATTAAACCTCGGCGAATTTGATATCTGTGTTGGAAAAATGTGCTACAGCTGTAGTGTTCGGTTATAATACGGCTCTGTATGAATACGCATGCTTGCCGTTTCATTAGAATTGTAGTGAAAAGATGTGCTGTTGATAAAATAGGATTGAATTGAATTGGTAAAATCCCTTCAACGTGGGAAATCATGGATAATAAAAACAATCTTTAATTTTAGTAAGGTAGCAGGAAAGTAATAGTTTGTGTTCTTGATTTTGTTAAATTGTTTTCAAATACACAATCTTTTGAGAATTGAACGTATGCAATGTTACTACTTTGACAAATGTCACATACAACGCATGTAGCTTGTATATATGTTGCATATAGCATGTACATATACATGAAGAATCGAATGATTACAAGCATGAATACATGCTACTATCACTACAAAGAGACTTACGTAGTCCTGCGTCACCTATATATGCGGTCGTGTCTTGTACACAACCCCTCTGATTTTTCTTCAAAATTGAAGTATATAATAATTTTTCTGAACTCTTGTTTTTCAAAGATGCTAACTTTGGTATTAATATCAAAATATCAAAAAATCTGCTATGAACACATATTTCATATTGTCAATTCAAAACAAATTTCGCATGTGGCTCTGAAGCCCGAAAGTTAAGGCCGACCGATTATAAAACTAAATAATCAACTAACATAAATGACGCTTACAAGTATTTACGTACCCAAGGAAAGAAAATATCATTCAAATAAATATCAAGAAAATATCGTCATTTGCAGGCGGAGAGGTTACACTCAGCCTTCGCATGAGTGCCCCCTTCTCTGTCCGCATACGACCCTAGTTTCCGCCGGTTGCCCGGTTTCCACTAAGGAACGTATCCCGGATGGTACCACGAGGAGGTAGAGATAGGGGTTGCTAAATAAGAGGCTGTGGAACTTCGTGGTAGTTCTGGAGCGCAGTATTCAACCATTTACCATCCAGATCGCATCGACTTGACTTGACTAAACTGTTCGATTCAATTGGACGACTTGATTCAGTTGAATTTTGCTGATTCAACTGATCGACTAAACTACTTGATATAACAGCTCGATTTGAAAGTTCAACGTGACAGCTCGACTCAACTGTTCGACTGAACAGCTCGACTGGACTGCTGGACTGAACAGCTTGATTCAACTGCTCGATTTGAGATTTGAATGCTCGACTGGACTGTTCGACTCAGCTGCTTGAATCAACTAGTAGAGCTACTCACCTGCTCGACTCGATTTGATTTTTCTTTCTTTTGGTAGGTTTTTAAAGGAAAATAATAACATGTATATAAAAAGCAAGAATAGATTTGGTTTTCACGATTAAGTAAAAATGCTTAAAATGAATATTTTTTTTGTTAGATTAAAAAAATCATTGTTGTTTACGACCCCTCTCCACTTTAGTTGGCCAACACCGGAAGGACAAAAATTACAAAAATATTTTTTAATGGCCTTAAATAAAACCCAATGAGAGCAAAAAACTATTTGTTTCAGTTTCAGGCTATGACTCTTTTATGTACCATATCTTAGAGCTATATTATTGTAATCGTAAGATCTTCGCATGCCGTGGTGCAAATAAATTTAATATAAAGCTTAAAAAACTAATACTATACAAAAGTTAAGCATCTGCGCAAACACTGGCAAATGGAATGTATCCGCAGTTTTCTTGACCGTCATTTATATTTTCCGGATCGTCAGACTCGGCCTCAACTAGTAAATAAATAAATTCACTGCAATTCGACAGAAGATATTAATAGGGTGGTTCTGTTCCACCATATCTGATTAAGATTAAACACAGATATGTAAATATTTACCAAACGATAATAACTCAAAAAAATTCATTTCCCCTCGGCTATTTGCGCATATCTCTGTTACTCTAGAGTGACCGAGTCCCCACTCGGTATATAGTTACTCTATATTACTGTACGAATTTCAAGTCTTACCTGATAAAGAGATCCCATTGTAGCAGAAGTCGGCGGAATAACATTATTCACGAAAAAGAACAAAGCATCTTCTGGCCTTAGATGAATGCGCTTGCGGATCAAGAAATAGAACTGACCAACTGTAAGGTCAGATGGTACCAGATATTTCTTTTTATCTAAATCGCCAATTCGGGCCTTTGGGGCTTTCTCAACTATGACCTAGAAACGAAAAGACATTTTTTAAACTTAATGTAAAAAAACAGATGCTTACGTAATGTGGGAAGTAACGTATTTTTATTTTTTGTAATAATAAAAACTAGAGTAATTTTTATGTGCATCACAGTTATGTGATCCCATGCATTAATGTGCATTTAATTTTAATATACCGACAAAATAAAATGGCTGAAAAAAATGCAGGGGGCTATGGGCCCTAGTCTGTAAGTCACGTCGAGCTACTCGGCTCGACTCAGTCACTGTGGAGTGTCGAGTGCAGGGAGAATAGACAGCAGAATGGCTCAATGCACGACCAAAACAAAGCAAGCTCAGGCGTCACTTGCTAACCGTTTAGTCCAGGGGCTTGCGATGGGTGCCATGTTTTTGTTGCCAACATCTCAGCACATCTCGACAAGGTTGGCAGCAAATCTACCTGTCAGACGGGCGCTATTTCTTGCATTTCTTGAAATAGCGCCCTTCGTTAAGTCGACTGTCAAACACCGTTCGTTAAGATAGGGATAGCACCCCGCTGGTTTAGTCACTAGCATTTTAGCGGTGGACTCGAGTTAATCGACAAAATCGCGTCGCGTGTGACTTGCATAATATCAAAAGTCGACTAGTCGAGCAAAGTGACACTCGACGTGACTTACAGAAATGAGCGCTAGTTCCGCCAATGAGAAAGAGTGAGAGAGAAATACGAAAGGACATTAAGCGACATGCGTACCTATGTTAACGTTTATTCTTTTTCTACCATTTCTACGCATTTAGATTCTACCCTTTTAGACTTTTTGTACCCATATAGATACGCATAGACCTTCCATGAAATAGACTTTGGCTGCATGGAATGAGTATCATTTCACTGCTGCACTTTTACCTTTGTTTACATTTTATTAATATGTACACTACGTCGTTTTGAAATTTTGGTGGTGCAACCAGCAACCAACTAAAAATCTAACAGCTCTAGACAATAGATGACACCCGGTTGGCAATAACGTTCATATTCGAAAGCAATTGTTTAATGTTTTTGTATGACTAGCACGAAGTCACGATCAATGTTGCAACAGAAACGCAATGAGCCTGTGTTGCCAGTTGGCGATAAAACATTACGACACAGTGCCAATTTAATCATTTTTTACCTTTGGAACCAGGGACTGACAACCCTATCCTTACACTATGTGTTTGACAGTAGCCAACATCTACTGCCGGCATGGGTGTTATTTGCAAAAATCTGGCTAAGATTTTAAAATAATACCCATCTGCCTGCATACCGGTTTTGCAGAGTGAAACGAACAGAACGTATAGCGGTGTCATGCTGTCTCATTTAGGCAAATGGTTAGATGTTGACTGCATAAACATGGCTGCCCAGCAGTGCTACAGAGACTATAGATTACAGAGGCGCCGAGACACTCCAAATCCGCTTATTTTTTTTAGACACAAATTGTGCCTCTTCCTCCACCTACTGTAGAAACCACCGACCGAGAAGTTTAAATCTAACTTGTTTTTACTTTCAGGACGACGACACTATGCAGGCCCTTACGACTTGCAAGATACTGCGTGTGACGTTGTGCGTCCGAAAGCGTGTTAGTCCGCGTTTCTCAGCGCGGGTCTTCGGAGACCTTGAAATGCGGTCAGGCATTAATATTAATATATTTTTGAAACGTTGGTTTTTACAATTGATGGAGGGACGCTAGGGAAAAGTAATGAAAAAATTTTTTGGGAAAGGAGGGGAAGAGTGGAAAGGAAGGGGGAGGGATAATAGTTAGCTACGCTTAACAAGTTGTCGTTGTGGCTTCTATCTTTTGTCCAATGCTGGAAGGTGCATGGGTCGAACCAAGCTATAATCAGAGATTATAACCGGATTTGAACCCACAACACCTACCAGGGCGTGTGGCTCGCTGGTACCCGTGTACCTTTGAACCATAGAGGCGCTGGACAAAAGAAGTCTGCACAACCCCCCTTATTAACGTAGCGACATTTCATAGGAATAGGAACGGAGCCTTTCTCCGAAGACCCGCGCTGAGAAACGCGGACTAACACGCTTTCGGACGAACAACGTCACACACAGTATCTTGCAAGTCGTAAGGGCCTGCATAGTGTTGTCGTCCTGAAAGTAAAAACAAGTTGGATTTAAACTTCTTGGTCGGTGGTTTCTACAGTAGGTGGAGGAAGAGGCACGATTTGTGTCTAAAAATAACCCAACCCATGTCGCTATGTTAATAAGGGGGGTTGTGCGAACTTCTGTTGTCCAGCGCCTCTATGGTTCAAAGGTACACGGGTACCAGCGAGCCACACGCCCTGGCAGGTGTTGTGGGCTCAAATCCCGTTATACAGTGGACCCCCGTTCGTTTGAACGATTCCTCATGCAAACTAACGGGGTGTTTTTAATTTGAACAACTAGTAACCCTAAATGCTGAAGTTTGTTTGTGAACTGGCTGCCCTGCTCTTTGTTATTGTTTTGGTGGTTTTGATTCAGTTGGCAGTTGCAAGCAGCGAATATTTCATTTTCCGATCGGATTTCTACCATAACCGTTGGGAAAACGCAATGTGAAACAGATTAAACACGTTAGATCAGTACAAACAAATCGTGTTTATGTGCATTGTCCGCATTAGCAAATGATGTCATATTGAGAATGACATTTGAACCATTTTTAGTTTGCACGTCGTGCAAACCAACGGGGTTCAAATTCAAGTGTTCTGATTAAAAACGGTCAAACGAACGGGGGTCCACGGCAATCTCTGATTATAGCTTGGTTCGACCCATGCACCTTCCAGCATTGGACAAAAGATAGGAGTCACAACGACAACTTGTTAAGCGTAGCTACCTATTAACCCCCCCCCCCCCTTCCTTTCCACTCTTTCCCCTCCTTTCCCAAAAGTACAAGGGTCCATGCCTAGTGGCACGGGCGCAGGCTTGAAGTAGAACTACGAATGTAGAGCAATTCGTCTCCCAATGCCAAAGCCGACGATTTTTATACGAATTTCATATACACTCAACCCCCGCTAATATGAAAAACAGCTCGTTCAGATTGGGCGAGTTCATTTTTAATCTGAATATTTGGTAACTCTATTCATTTTCACACACGCGCAAGACGCGCACCCTATGAACTTGTTGTTTTGATTTGACGAAAACAAACGTTTTGAAAACATCTCAAACATGCGCGAATTCTAAAGGTTCGGTTTGTATAATACGAAATTGGCTCGGCAGTTTCGACTAAAATGGTCTATTTTGAGTACTGGAGAGAGATAAGTTGCATATGAGCTATATTGCCAAAGCTCCTGAGCAAGAGGAAACGCATTAAGAATTTTTGCTTTTTTTAATTTACCGGTCCACTTTAACGTCAATTGTGTGTGACGCTTGATCGGTTTTTAATGTGAACGCATTCATACCACCGGGGTACAGATTAAAAATGTTCAGATTAAAGAAGGTCATACCAACGGGGGTACACGGTAATAGATTCCCCAGTTACGCAGTAACGGAAGGTTTACTCGCGCTGTTGTATTTTGTACAACGCCTGTGAACCGTTGACTTTATCTCGGTATACCTCTGGAATCCAGCAATAAATAAAATTGCTGTTTTCAGTAAAGTTGATCCGCAGACAAAGATCTTTCAAATGGTGGAAAAAGTTCCATAAGTTTTTCACCAAGTGGCATTAGTATTCGAGAGAATTCTGTTTCGTTTCAGCATGCCTATAAATCGGAGTTGGCGCGAGTAACGAAAAATAAAGGATTGTGTTCTTACATGTGAGAAATTCATAATTTCAACTCTTCAACTAATTTAAATGGTGGACCTGAAAAGGTCCGTTTGTTAATCTCGAATTCTCAAATTTCTGACTCGTGGTGTCCATTGTCTACTTTCGTGCATCAGATAGGTTATCCGGATGTGACAAATGTGCTGGCTGATGTTTCGCCAACAAAAGCCGGTGACCGACTGATGACACGCACCGTAAGGCAAAGGGCAAACAAAGTTTCAAATATAGCCTTTAAAATTATGCCACGGATGTGACTCAAAAACTTGCTGTCCGATGCGTCGCAAGCTAGCTGCTTCCCGATGTGTTTCCAACGAAAGCCGGTGACCGAAGAAGGTAAGGAAAAGAAGTTTAACCCATAGCTCATCTCGTATATATTTCTGTCATCCGTGCTAGGGAAGCACTGACGTGGGAAGGCAAAAAAATGCAAATAATGAAATTTTAAATATTCGACTCATATTTTCTCAATTATTAAACGTCTGTTAGGGAAACACGTAATCTACTGTGTTGTAATGGATTTTTTGAAAAATTTCCAATCGATTGATACCAATATCATTAGAATCTATTGACGGATGACTGAGTTATAAGCGTGCAAACCATAACCACTTTTCTTTACATGTTCCCTTTTCGTTTTTCTAAAGTGCACCCCAATATAGAAATCAAAGTAGTCCTACTTCAAAATAAATTCAAGACTCAAAAATCTCCTACATGCTAAATTTGGTTCCATTGGCTTGATTAGTACTCAAATTATGAGGAAATTTGTATTTCATTTCTATGGGAGCCCCCCCTCTTAAAAGGGGAAGGGGTCTTAATTAACCATAGAAAAAATTTCTGCCATCTAAAACTCCCACATGCTAAATTTGGTTTCATTTGCTTGATTAGTTCTAGAGTTATGAGGAAATTTGTATTTCGTTTGTATGGGAGCCCCCCCCCCTCTCCTAAAAAGGTAAGAAGTCCTAATTCATCATGGAAAAAATAGTTGCCTCCAAAAGCACCCACATGCCAAATATGGTTCCATTTGCTTGATTAGTTCTCGAATTATGAGGAAATTTGTATTTCATTTGTGTAGAAGCCCCCCCTCTTGAAGTGTGGAGGGGTCCTAATTCACAATAGAAAATATTTTTGCCTCCAAAAACACACACATGCCAAATTTGGTTCTATTTGCTTGATTAGTTCTCGAGTTATGAAGAAATTTGTATTTCATTTGTATAGGAGCCCCCCTCCTAATGTGGGGAGAGGTCCTAATTCATCACAGAAAAAATTCTTGCCTCCAAAAACACCTACATGCCAAATTTGGTTCTACTTGCTTGATTAGTTCTCGAGTTATGAGGAAATTTGTATTTCGTTTGTATAGGAGCCCCCCTCCTAAAGTGGGGAGGGGTCACAATACGTCATAAAAAAAAAATTTTGTCTCCAAAAACACCTACATGCCAAATTTGGTTCTATTTGCTTGATCAGTTCTCGAGTTTTGAGGAAATTTGTATTTCATTTGTACAGGAGCCCCCACTCTTAAAGTGGGGGGGGGGGGGTCCTAATTCACCATAGAAAATTTTTTTGCCCTCGAAAACCTTCACATGCCAATTTGGTTCCATTTGCTTGATTAGTTCTCGAGTTATGAGGAAATTTGTATTTCGTTTGTATAGGAGTCCCCCCTTCTAAAGTGGGGAGGGGTCGCAATCTATCATAGAAAAAAATTTTGTCTCCAAAAACACACACATGCAAAATTTGGTTCCATTTGCTTGATTAGTTCTCGAGTTATGAGAAAATTTGTATGGAAGCCCCCCCCCCCTCTTAAAGGGCAGAGAAGTTTTAATTCCCCTTATAAAGAGAGGAGGGGTCTCAACTTACCATAGAATAAATTCTTGTCACCGAAAACACCCACATGCCAAATTTTGTTCAGTTTGCTTGATTAGTTCTCGAGTTATGCAGAAATTTGTGTTTCATTTGTATGGGAGCCCCCCCTCTTAGTGGGGAGAGGGGTCCCTAACCATCACTAAAACTTTTCCTGGCCCCAAAAACCTCTACATGCAAATTTTAACGCCGATTGGTTCAGTAGTTTTCGATTCTATAAGGAATATACGGACAGACAAACAGACAGACAGAAATCCATTTCTATAGGTATAGATGTGTTTTAATTAATAGAAGGTTGCCAATTTGAGAGCTGTTTCACTAATAAATTTTACGTGCTACTGAACTGTAAACCATATTACATTTTCAAAGTTTTGGTAGCGTGGCTAGCCACGACGGGTCAACCTAGTCGAAAAATACTAAGCTGTTATGAAGCAGGCACTACGGAAGCATCCCAAGGAGGTCAAGTCTGAGGAAGACATGAAAAAAAGTGGATTTCCGTACAGATGAAGCTGCAGCTAGGTTGTACAAAACTTTTTAAGTGGAGTTAAGCGTAAGGGGCGAGCATACGCTTATGGTATTATTGAAGATTTTCCGTGAAATGGTACATCCCGCGTAAGGTTTTTCGCGAAATTGTATTCTAAACTCTTTATTCCGCGTTACGGACAACCGAGAATTGATGTTCCGCAAAATGGTATTCGGCAAAATGGTTTGTAATGATGAAGAATATTTAAATGCTATCCGCTTTATTTTATCAGACTAAGCAATGGGGGAGTTGTTTTCTACTTTACTGTGAGGAAAATTTTTATATTAAAACACCCATGAACTCCCCAGAAACTTGCAAAACTCGAGATAGTGACAAAGGTCATTTAAGACTTACGATTTATGTACAACACAGTTTAATTTCTGGCAATACGAAGTTTGTCGGGTCAGCTAGTACATAATAAATACTAAACAATAAGGACATTAATTAAACATGCCTTGGATGAAATATTGTTATAATTTTGCTTAAAACCCCCATTTCGTTGCCCATTTCGAAAGTTTGAAAAATAAGTCATTTTAAAAAAGTCAAAAAATTAAATAGTTATCGGGGATGTAAATATTATTGTTATATATCATTTTAAAACTGATATCTTAGCCTATTAAAAAACTACAAGGTATACATCCCTAAGGGTTGTACGAAAGGGTGACGTAGGACTATATCCGATGATCAAAGACTAATGTAAACTGCATTTCTGGCATATGTATGTTTAAAAGAATCTCTGAGTGCCATTATTTAAGTGAACGTTTAAAAGAGAAGAGCGAAATATTCAGATTCAATTCTTCATTGAATGCAATGGTGGCTTTGAAAATACGTGGACGGGGGTTCATAAGTACAACGCCTGAAAACCATTAGGACATAAAGATTTCTTTTAAAAATCACTTGTGTGCATCATAAAGGTTGAATGAAATAATAATGAATGACCAGCCCACAGATTATTGAATTAAATATGATTATGCGTAGCTTGACATGTTTCAATCATCTTACTTTAATTCGCATTAAAGCCAATAGCAAATATGACGTGCTATTCGAATGTCCTTCTCTTTTGACATGAATGGCAACCGGCACGTAAGTTAGCGGCGTCGATTCACTGTCTCGTGTTCCGAGAGGGTTTTACTAGTTTACTTTCACAGCTTACCGCTTGTTACATAGCAGAAAATATGGCACATACGCAAAAATTTCAGTTTTATTTGTATGAGAGTCCTTATCTTCCTACCATCATAAAAGGCAGGGGTCTCAAACCATCGTAAAAAAATTCCTGCCGCCAAAAACCCTCACATGCCAAATTGGGTTCCATTTGCATGATTTTTTTTTCTGTGTCGACTCATCACTGCGACCAGTATAGTTGATCTATTGTGATATCGCCCGGGTGTTTGCTGTATGACCCGCACTGCACTTCTTTTTGCTATAATCGCTATTGAATGAGCGATATGCTTATTAAATTTTATGAGTGCTTGTGTGTATCGGGGTTTACCCTTCCTTCAAAGCTTGATTTACTTTATCTACTTATTCCTCACAGGCAGTACTATCCCATATTGTAGCTGTCCCTGGCGAGGACTCATTTGTTCCACTGACCAGTACACTTAACTATAGGAGGGACTTTTGCACTTTCAGGAGGCTTCAGTGGGTAAATTTAGAATTCAGTATGAAGGAAGGGTAAATTAGTTCTAGAGTTATGAGGAAATTTTTGTTTCATTTGTATGGGAGCCCCCCTCTTAGAAGGGGAAGGATTCTCAGTACACCATAGAAAAAATTCTTACCTCCAAAAACACTCACATGCCAAATTTTGTTCCTTTTGCTTGCATGGGAGCCCTCCCTCCTAAAGAGGGGAGGGGGCTCAATTCACAATAGAAAAAATTCTTGCCTAGGAAAAAATCCATCCTTCTAAAACCCCCACATGCCAAAATTGGTTCAATTTGCTTGATTAGTTCTCGAGTTTTAAGGAAATTTGTGTTTCATTTGTATAGGAGCCCCCCGTCTTACGCCCTCTATAAAATTGCTTTCTTACCCCCTCTATAAAATTGGTAGTTATTTTATCTATCCAACGACATATAAAATATTTAGTTTCGTTCAGTAGTTTAGTAGCTATTACCATTTGAAATCTTTCATTCAAACGTTTTTTTTTTTGTGTTGGGGACTTACCACCGCGACCATTATTTTGATCTATTGTGGTTTGTCCTCTTTTAATTTACGCCATGTCGTATCGGTGAGCTATCAAAGTTTGATGAGCCACCTCAACTACTGTCGGCATTTATCCCAATCAGGTGATGCATTTCGTATGAAATTTATCACCTGATTAGGAGCAGCATTCCAAATTCAAACGTTACACTCCTATTTTAGTTTTCACAAAGTGCTACCCAGTCCCAGTATAGTAAACAAAGACGTAGTCCTACGTCAAAATGAAACGAAAACAAATTTAAACCCAACGAGGTGCGCCATAGGCTACTTTTAATAAAAATTAAATTCTCATAAACTTTAATCAAAAAAACAACTCTTGTCGCCTCTTGTCGCCGCAGTTTCTTACAGTGCGTCTGAAAACTCGAAGTATTTTGTATCAAAACATGAATAAAAAGTTTGCTATAATTTGACGTTTTCCGAAAAAAAAATAATTTTATAACTGTCATATTTTTAGCAAGTCCTTAAAATTTTAAGTATTCTTTCAACAAATTTGATTATCTTTGTTACTAAATTTATTTAGTATCTGAAGAGAGTTTCAATGAGCAAATTGGAGAATCCCTGCGAGAAAAAAAAATTTTTTTTTTTCAAGCAAATCGAAAACATTTGATCATTTTTCCCCAAATCACCCTAAATATGAGTTCTTATAAGTTTAAATCATTTCTTTTGTAACAAATATAATCTAGAATCAATTTGAAACTCAAAAATAATTTTGGCCAAAAATCGCAATTTTCCGACTATTGTGCGATGGTTTAAGTCATACCTTTCCGATCGCCACCTAGAGGTAAGCAAGGTTTTACCTCCAGATCTTTCACTGCTAACTCTGGAATTCCACAAGGTAGCCATCTTGGACCATCTTGCTCGTCTACTTCAACGATGTCAACTTCCTGCTTAAAAGCCCGCGACTCTCTGAAGCTGTATGCTAAAGTTGATAGTCCGTCCGATGCCGCGTTCCTGTCGGACAGTTTTTCCATGGGTTTTCTGTCAAATTTCCACAATGTAGTAAAATCCGTATACATTGTGTCTGGGGCTTTATACCGGACCCGAACACTATTCTGTGTAATTCCTGACTACCCGGAATTCTTGTCGTTTTTTGCCCAAATGTTTTAGTATATCAAAACTAGATAAACATACGAGTCAAATGCCACCAGTGCGTTCAAATTAAATGTAAATTGGCAAAGCTATACTGCCTATAATCGCATATCAGTTCCATCTGCAATATCATCGATTTGAGAAAACAGCGTTTGAAGGTATTTTTCTTGTTTGGGTTATTTCACCTGTTGAGCGTAAATTATTCCTATTTTTTTCGACATAATATAATGAAATAGACCTTAAACATAACTTCTTTATCAAAACATTGCATTTTTTGTGAAAATTGCAATGAAAAATAAGGTTACACTGATATGCGATTACCATCGAGTAGCTAAATAATCGCATATTACTCTCAGCTCAGTCGCAATCGTTCTGTGATAGAAGTAGTTATGCGACGAATAGCATTTTTTCTCAGCTTTCCAATGGTGATCTTAAAATGAAAATCGGTTGGGGTGAAAACGACGATTTTTGTCATAAAATCCTATAAAGTGACCAAAACCAAGATGACCACTAACAAATTTAATTTTTACCTCAGGAATTTCATTCCATTCTTCTTCTTTACAGAACTATGTCATTTGTTAGTTATTTTATTGCAAATTTAGGAAACGCCTCATGATATATATTTCAATGTTTTGCTAAAAATTCACCTTTTTTTTAAACCATCGGGACCCTTCGCGAACGAGGGGCCCACTGTTTCGAGGTAGGTATTAAGAATTCTCATATTTTCCAACCAATCAAGTACAAAAGTTCCAATATTTGAACACCTCACGTGTCATTAGTGGCTCTGTTTCAACGAAAATTACTCTATTGACTTTCGTATGGAATTTCTTTAAAACAACCCTGTTAACTGATGATTTTTAATAATTAAAAAGCGTAAAAACAACAACATATATTGTTCATATGGATTGAAGAAAAATATATGGCCATACCCAGGAAAAACATTTGATGGGACTGATATGCGATTATTTTTCAGATGGGACAATTTGGCTTCATATTTTTTTCAGATTTTTGGAATAAAAACAACTTTTTTGTATTCTTAATGGATAGTAAAACAAGAAAAACAGAGAATTTGATATTTAACTCAAAAACGATGAAAATGCATCTTTATTTATTTATATTTGTAACTAGCTGACCCGACAAACTTCGTATTGCCACAAATTAACCTGTGTTGTACATAAATCATGAATCTCGGATGATCTTTGTCACTATCTCGAGTTTTGCAAGCCCCCCAGTGGGCGGCGCTTCCGACGGCGGGTCACCGGCAACACTCGCGACCGTCTCGTCCTGAATGATCTAGTGTTACTATAGATAGTTTTTGTGGTCTTGTTATTGATTAATGTATTATGGAAGAGTCTCGAATTTCTCGAGTTGGATTAGTTTTTGAGTTTCGCAAAAATTTCTGTTTTATTTGTATGAGAGTCCATATCCCCCTACCACAGGGGTGAGAGGTCTCTAACTATCATAAAATAAATTCAAGACTCAAAAATCTCCTACATGCTAAATTTGGTTCCATTTGCTTGATTAGTTCTAAAGTTATGAGCAAATTTGTATTTCGTTTGAATGGGAGCCCCCCCCCCCCTCCTCCTAAAAAGGTAAGAAGTCCTTATTCATAATGGGAAAAATGGTTGCCTCTAAAAACACCCACATGCCAAATATGGTTCCATTTGCTTGATTAGTTCTCGAATTATGAGGAAATTTGTATTTCATTTGTGTAGAAGCACTCCCTCTTGAAGTGTGGAAGGATCCTAATTCACCGTAGAAAATATTTTTGCCTCCAAAAACCTCCACATGCCGAATTTGGTTCTATTTGCTTGATTAGTTCTCGAGTTATGGGGAAATTTGTATTTCATTTGTATTGGAGCCCCCCTCCTAATGTGGGAAGAGGTCCTAATTCATCACAGAAAAAATTCTTGCCTCCAAAAACACCTACACGCCAAATTTGGTTCCATTTGCTGGATTAGTTCTCGAGTTATGAGGAAATTTGTATTTCGTTTGTATAGGACCCCCCCCTCCTAAAGTGGGGAGGGGTCCCAATTCATCATAGAAAAAAATTTTGTCTCCAAAAACACACACATGCCAAATTTGGTTCCATTTGCTTGATTAGTTCTCGAGTTATGAGGAAATTGGTATTTCATTTGTACAGGAGCCCCCCCTCTTAAAGTGAGGAGGGGTCCTAATTCAACATAGAAAATTTTCTTGCCCTCGAAAACTTTCACATGCCAAATTTGGTTTCATTTGCTTGATTAGTTCTCGAGTTATGAGGAAATTTGTATGGAAACCCCCCCTCTTAAAGGGGAGAGGAGTTATAATTCCCCTTATAAAGAGGGGAGGGGTCTCAAATTACCCTAGAATAAATTCTTGTCACCGAAAACACCCACATGCCAAATTTGGTTCTATTTGCTTGATTAGTTCTCGAGTTATGCAGAAATTTGTGTTTCATTTGTATGGGAGCCTCCCCTCTTAGTGGGGGGAGGGGTCTCTAACCATCACTAAAACCTTTCCTGGCCCCAAAAACCTCTACATGCAAATTTTCACGCCGATTGGTTCAGTAGTTTTTAATTCTATAAGGAACACAGGACAGACAGACAGACAGAAATCCTTCTTTATAGGTATAGATTCATCTGACTAATGTCTACATGAAGTCTAATTACTATAAAAGATTAGAAGCTTTTATCTTCTGCAAAAAATTATGCAAAGGTTCATTGAACTCAAATAACTCTTCTACTTTCAAAAAAGATCTAATACATGCGGTAAATGGTTCATTATATCCAAAAACAGTACTATGGAAATGGAACTTGTAGTAGGCCAATCACGCTTGTCCTGCACTCAGTGAACTTATTTTGCTTTTTTAACTGTAGCACCTCAGCCAAGCAAAATATTGTGTATGGGACATTTATAGAGTAAATTATTATCCATAAGATTGCTGAACTAAGTATTGCTCTATCTTTAGTATTTACGGCGCACTCCCAGTTCACACTGGGATCGCACCTTGGTGCACCAGCCAGTGTAAACTGGGAGTGCGCCGTAAATACTAAACATAGAGCAATACTTAGTTCAGCAATCTTATGGATAATAATTTACTCTATAAATGCCCCATATATATTTTCGAATATTGCTTGGCTGAGGTGTTACAGTTAAAAAAGCAAAATAAGTTCACTGAGTGCAGGCCTCAGGCTTAATAGAACGTAGAATCCGTTGCGAAGCTCGAAAATCCAGTAGTGACAAAAGCCTGGGAAAATCGATTTCACCATGGATGGTTTTCGGGATTGCGCCAAGGTAAATGTCGCAAGGCAAGCCGGATGAATTTTCTTTGCACTCGTTCGATGCGCAGGATCCACGTTAATTCCTGAGGACACCAAACTATACTACAATTTTCAAGCAGCGATCGAACCAGAGCACAATATAACGATTTTAGGTAATGAGGATCGTTAAAGTTCCGACCAATTTTCGAAATAAAGCTGAGCTGACGCATTGCCTTCGAAATTATCGATTCACGGTGCAGGTCGAATGTTAGTTTAGTACCAAGTAACCAGGCATGTCTAAAAACTGAACCAAACTGCGTGCCGCATTTGAAAACTACCACGAAGTTTATTTGAGACGGTACGCTGTTGCCGTGCCTGATAAAACAACCCGTACGCTGTGAAAAAGCAACCGCGAGCCTTTTCAGTGTTGTTTTTTGCACACCGGGTATTAACACTTCGGGAACACTCGGGATGGCGTGTATTTCTACTTCGTAAAAGTTTCTCGGATATATGCTGGACGACCAGCGTGAACTCGTGTCTTTTTGCTTTTCTATTTCTTTCACTCACACGGCCAATTAGAATAAGTATGAAGCGCCTCCATTAGAGTGTCCCAAAATAGCACTATGTCAGAAAAGCCGGGGGCTCACCCCTCAAATGATAGCTTAGGGTGTCACAACAAAACTTTTATATGACGTCAACATTGGTTGCCGCGATTTAGGGGTCGCACATTTGAGTTTTATGAAAAAATGGCATTTTTCAGAAGTACATTCAAAAAAATATTTTTAGAAGTGTTATAATATATGAAACAAGGTACTTAACTATTTTTTCACAATCATTGGGATCTGATACATTCATAAAACAGTAATGGTGGCATGTTTGGAGTCATATTTGGTTACAAAAATTTATTGAATTCGGGAAAAATTTTAAATTTTCAAAATTTCATTTAAATAAACGTCAAAACAGGGTATCGCACAGTATCTCAGAGCAACGTAGCTTCACTGTGTAGATGGGAAATTTTATGACGAACAACTTTGCCGAAGAAAGTAAGGACGTATCTTTAAATCTCGCGGAGTTTATTTACTATTTTTTGAAGGCGCAACAAAACACATTTCTGTAATTTTCAAATTTTAGAAGTTTCATGTGAAAGAGGTAAATGAGAAAACTGTAACTATTTACTCTAAACGTCACTAACGTTTTTGATAAGAGGAAACATGCACCTTCCAAAGAATTTGGCACAATTTAGGCTCAAGAATCACTTTTAAAAAGGGCGTATTTATTTTAATAGGTACTACGTTTGAGAAATTGTATCTCCTGAAACTAGGTTTGCTCCATAATGAAGTATAAGCGTGAGCTTTTGAAAATTGAGTTTTAAACATGAAAAAAATAAACACTGAAAAAAAAATTCTCTATGTTCTAAAGTCAGGAAAAAATGTAAAATTAAAATATACAGGAAATGGTAACCTCGATTTTTTTGGAAAAATAGTGGTGATTTGATGCATTTTGAGACTTTTTTCTGAAATGGTGCAACATTTATCAAAGGATTTTGTAGAACAACGACTTTTATGAATATTTTGTAACCTAAGATTATTATTATATTTCTTATTGTTATTCTTATATTTCTCGTTATACATATATTTGAATTTGAAGAACAACTTCGTATGTGCTTGACAACACGCGTTCAAAATAATAATTAGCTTCTAAATGCAGCCGTATTTAAGATATTTGAAAAAAAATTTAATGTGTTTTATTTTTTTATTTTAAATGTGTCCATTTCATATGTTATCCGTGTTATATTACATTGTTAGCAACTAGAATAAATATTACCTTTCAATTTATCTGAATACACCTTGCTGATTCTACCATCTACTGATAGTACAAAAAGGGTCAAAAAAAATTTCAGAGTTTATTTTTTCAGGTTTAAAAATCAATTTTCTACAACTCATGCTTAGGCATCATTTTGGAGCAACCCTAGTTTCGGGAGATACGATTTTTCAAACGTAGTACCTATTAATATAAATACGCCCTTTTCATAAGTGATTCTTGAGCCTAACTGGTGCTAAATTCTGTGGAAGGTGCATATTTCTTCCCATCAAACACCTAGGTAACGTTTAGAATAAATACTTCAAGTTTTTTCATTTATCTTTTTCACGTGGAACTACTAAAATTTGAAAATTGCGAAAATATGTTTGGTCCCGCCTTCACAAAAACGTGAATACCTCAGCGAGATTTGAACATACGTCCATACTTTCTTCGGCAAAGTTATTTGTCATAAAATTTCCCATCTATACAGTATACGTACGTTACTTTGAGATACTGTTCGATACCCTGTTTTGACGTTTATTTAAATGAAATTTCGAAAATTCTAAATTTTTGCCAAATTCAATAAATTTTTGTAACCAAATATGACTCCAAACATGCCACCATTACTTTTTTATGAATGTATCAGATCCCAATGAATGTGAAAAAAATAGTTAAGTACCTTTTTTCACCTACTTTAACATTTCTAAAAATGTTTTTCTGAATTTACTCCTGAAAAATGCCATTTTTTCATAAAACTCAAATGTGCGACCCCTAAATCGCGGCAACCAATATTGACGTCATATAAAAGTTTTGTTGTGACACCCTAAGCTATCATTTGAGGGGTGAGCCCCCAGGTTTTCTGACATAGTGCTATTTTGGGACACTCTAGCCTCCATGCGTGTTTTTGCAAGCTTGAAAGTACTCGCCTACGGTGGATTCCGATATCGATAACACTCGGAAATGTGCAAAACCGAGGCCATTGAAAACTTAGACTGAAAATTTTTTAAACCTAACGCCACCGGTGTAATGCTTCTTACGCTTCGTGTTTGTTTGCATGTACGGGAACGGCGTGCAAAACGAAATTAAGTTTGTTGAGTGGTTTTGAGCAATGGTGCCCACGTGTAAGCTCGGTTCGGTGTTTTACCCATGCCTGCAAGTAACACACCAAGGTCGCTAACGTGGTCTACTCTGCGCAGCTCAGACCCCTCAATCCGATAGTTGAATACAATCGGGTTTTTAATGCGGTAGAAACTTATCACCTCACATTTTGCCACACTTTCGTGTTTCGTTTACACCAATCAACAAATGTATCAAGTAACGCTTGCAGGCGGCCATAATCGTCAGGTAGAAACAGTTTCGAGTCGTCAGCGTACACAAGTCTGCATCCGATAATATGGGACTGATATGCGATAAAAGGCAGTACAGTAATATCACAGAGCAGAAGTGGAAGTCCGAACGATTCGGCGATCAAAACTGGTAACAGTCTTTTTTGTTTTTATTTTTCTTTGGGAAGGTTTTCGTATAGAAGCGAATGACAGCAATATAAGCAGAACGCTCGCTGCCAATCGTATAGCAGCTTTCACATGCTTTCGTGTGCATTCGTAGGCGTTCGTGTGGTTTCGTGGAGAAAAGTAACTCGCTGCCGCCAGGTTCGCTAGTATCTGTGGAAAGTAGCACGTACATGTACGTGTTTGGATTTCTACTTCCACTTCTGTTCTGTGGTAATATCCAATCATGGGACTGTTATGCGGGTACTCTCAATATGAGACCACATGACTTTGGTATTTTTTCGTAGAAATAAACAGGTCAATTTCAATGTGTTTTTAGAAAGTACGCTAAAAATACACACTAATATTCATTTTACTCAAAAACGGTGTAAATCGACATGGGACTCACATGCAAGTATGGGCAGTACAAGTCACACAAAAATCAATACTTTTTGAAACGGTGGCACGGTGATAGACGAACAGCGTCACGCGCATACCTTGTAAGTCACAAGGGCCTGCACAGTGTCGTCCTGACAGTAAAAACTAGTTAGATTAAAACTTCTCGGTCGGTGGTTTCCACAGGACAGTAGACGGAGGAAGAGGCACAATTTGTGTCTAAAAATACCTAACCAGATACGTCGCTACCTTGATAAGTGGGTTGTGCAGTCTCATCAGCCTCTGCAGTTCAAAGGTACATGGGTACCAGCGAGTCATATGCCCTGGCGGGTATTGTGGGTTCGAATCCGCTCATAATCTCAGATTATAGATTGGTTCGACCCATGCACCTTCCAGCATTGGACAAAAGGTAGGAGTCACAACGACTACTTGTTAAGCGTAGCTACCAATAACCCCTCCCCCCATCTCCGCTCTTTCTCAACCATTCCAAAAAATTTTCATAGCTTTCCCCTACCGTCCCTTCATCAATTGTAGAACCACCGTTTCAGAAAATATTAATTATATGCTTGACCGCATTTCAAGGTCAAGACTAAAAAAACACGAGGTTCGTCTATGACACAAAAATTTTCAAAATGTGATATAGTCCCCAAGCACCAGAAGAAGAGTGATTGTGGCTTGATGAAACTCTTAGTGGAACTACAAACTCCAAGAAACGGATAGGTATGAACGATATAGAGTTCGAACATTTAAGAAATTTAATCTTCTATTCTTGTAGGGTAAATGATTTTGAATGGACCTAGTCGAATTCTGATCTTGAATGGACCTATTTTTAAATAAGAATTTTAGGATATATCTATCAAGTCTTTGTACTGTATTTTACTTTTATGTTTATCTTTTTTTATTTCTGAACGTAAATATACTAAAATTAAATTAAAATTATAGCCAAAACCATTTTATTGCCGCGTATTTAAAAGTAGCTGTTTTTCAGCGTTTTGGCAGTCACCATAGAGTATTTTCAAACTGTTACTACCCGGAACCCTTCTGGTTTGAAATAAAACAATACTCTTAAAATGATGCTAAAATATGTGTAATTTCAATTAAGGTATTTAAAAGTTCAGTAAAACCAGTAAAATCTTCAAATTCCTTGAAAATGTTAACCCTCTTTTGTGATCTTGAATGGACCTAGTATTGATTTTATAATGGACCTAATTTTGCGCTTCGAGACATCACTAACGGTAGCTGTGGTAGCTTACCTACCACAAACGAACACGTCGTTGTATATTCATTGAAACTGCTTGTTGTCACTTGTATCTCCGTATACGGGTATATTGAGGGAAGGCTTAATTTCTAGCCCAAATTAAAACTTAGTTAAACTTATTAGTTAAACCCGAATTAAAACTTAGTTAAAACTTATTGATAAAACAAACTATTACTCATCCTTTTTCGTAGTTGCTTCACAGTGTTTGTACATTGTACGCTCTAGTTTTGAAACTAAAAGGTCTTCCTAACTAGTTAGCATAACATATGTCATTTTATGCATAAAATTATGTAAACTTAATTTATTCTCAGTATTGTGCAAAAATTTTAACTCTTATTGATTGAAAGATAAGATGGATTAACAGATAACAGGGATACTAATTGCCTTCTGTTAAAATAGAGCTATTTTTGCGTCATTCGCATTTGGCAGAAAAGCAGTTACAGTTAAGTTTTTCAATTGGATTTTACGTATTTGTTTTAGCACGAAACACTTTTGGTAATCTACATAAGTAGAGTAAAATTTTCCCAATTTGGTCGCCATGTGTAAAAAATATCCCAAATTATGCTAAACGAAACAGTTCTTGTATTGTTAAAAGTAGGCACAGAAGAATGAATGAAGTTATTTGAGAATACGATTCCGCAGATTTATCTATAGCCTTATTGTACTGGAATTTCGGAATAAGTTACGAAGCTAATATTCCAAACTCTATTTAAAGTGGTTATCCCTGCATAACTCTCTACAGGCTTAACGGGCAAAATCGTAAAAATGTTTGGAATCAAACAAATTTTTTCATGAACGAATAACGTCCTGTATTTTCCATATAAACACAGCAATAAATTAGTTTAAGTTTTGAAAAAACTCAGACAAGAAAACACGTTAATCAAGCATGTACCAAAGCTTCAAAACACCTTCAGCACGCTCACCGAAAACCCTAAGGCCAATAAAAGTCAACCAGCTCCTGTAGTCACAAAACAAACAAAAAATCCGAATTAATCCACCTAGCGGCGTGACCTCGCCCTTCTACTGCCACAATAATCATTATTTAATTTCTCAGGAACATCTATAATTAATTTGACTATATTTTTAAATATCCGTTCCGTATTCCTCAAAATCCTTATTTGCTAGTAAAATTCACAACGTATTGCGTACAATAACTATATTTTCTTTCCTTGGGTGCGTAAATATTTGTATCGTCATTTATGTTAATTGATGAACACCTTATTTAGTTTTATAATATTTACGTAATTTATAGAAAAATAAGGCTTATACAAATTTGAAAAAAAGTTTATGTCACCCCCCCCCCCCCCCCCCCTTCAAAAATTTTCGAAATTTGAAGGGGCAAAAAAATAAATTGCAATTATGTTGCATTCTTTAATGTTAAGCAGATTTTTACAATTCAACCAGATTACATCTCTAAATTACCCAATTCGTGCAAAGTTGAAGTAATTATCCCGTTAGGCTCGATCCACTATCCTACACCCTCTATGCTTTCTGATTTCTGCTACAGGTCACAGGCGACTATTGTGCTTAACCTTTAAGTTCTAACGCCGAAAATTGGGATGCATGGAATTAGACTCTTACTCCATTTGCTTTAAATTTGGTTCCATTTTAATTCAACTTGCTTCAAAAGAACCGAATTAGATTGAGGCATCAATCAATTAAACAATGTATTAGTGAAATTCGCTACCACTTTTGACGGATATATTTCGAATTTCTGTGGGATTATATTTTGCTGTCATAGGTAGTAGATAAGTTTAAAATAGAAATACAACAAGTTACACACTCCGAAAGCTCCGAATTTCGGGGCTCCAAATTGATCGTTTTATTCTGTAGTGTCCTTGTACCTACCCTAATTTTGGATGTAAGGGATGAAAAACTTAAAGATACAATTTTTTACCATGCATTGGACGCATGCAGAAAGGATGTCACTGAACTGTTCGAAACTTTTCTGCCTATTGTCATGTTGTGATTATTATTGGGATCAACGGTGGCCCCGACCATTACATCAAATCAAGTCATGTTAAGTTATATTGCTTTTTTACTGAGCTTTAGTATGGAAATGTACGAAAGTGGAATTAAATTTGAATAACACTTTCATTGCTAGGCATTCGAAACGGTTTATCTCTCCAAACATTTCAATAGTTCGTAAAATCCTAGAGTTTTTGAAGAATGATCTAAACATTTATACTGATCTTATAACAGGACATTGTCCAAACCGCTATCATCTGAAGCTTATAGGAAACTGCAAGGTGATATATGTCGATTCTGTGGCACAGAAAAAAAAAACTTGGAACACCTGTTATGCCGATGTTCGGCATTTTTCGGATCAAGGTTCTTCGACAAAGGGCTGTTAGAAGCCCTGATATTTAGAAAACTCCCAGCGCAGTACTGTTCTTCATCCAAAGTGCACCGGTCTGGACAAATGCTATTAGTCAAACAATGACAATCGCTTCTGATAGTGGTGCGTTTGCATCCTTAATATATCAAAGATAAACACGTTATTGTTGACCAGCATCAGCTGAGGAATGGGCTGATATTCATATGACTAAAAGGTTGACCAAGAAACAAGCGGTTTCAAACGTGAATGGTGTCAGAGATTTTTTTTCTTAAAAAATGTCAGTAGCATAGCACATGCGTTCCACGTAAAAAAGTTTTAGGGACCTAAATTGCCATTTTTACGAGAAGATTAGATTCCGATACTATTTCGTGGTTACCGAGTTCTGAACTAGTAAGTGACACAGATTTGGATTATTCTAAAATACATGGTAACTAACCGAGTGACATGCAAGTAAAAAAAAAATTCAAATGAAGGTCAAGTTACGCTTTTATGGCTCTCTAAAGTGATCCTGTAGCACTCCACTATTTTCAAGCTGATTCATCTCTGCCAGAATACTTACTTTATGTGCTTGGATCAAAAAATTTTGAAAGTTGTTTTGGTTTGAACTAAAATTTAAGTACTGTACAACTTTTTTGTAAGGAACTTTTATTAATCTGGAAAAATATACACTGGTTTCTTCTCCTTTGTTTAGTTAATGAAGGTTTGATATTATTATTTTTTTCTTGATATTATATTTCGAGACCAGGACTTAAACTTTTTTCCAGATTTGTATAAGCCATGTAAATACAAAAGATAATTTTTGCAGACTTGAACGAATATATATAGAATATATATAGAAATTAACTCTGTAACGGTTCTACAGACGGCCGTAACTTTCGGGCTTCAGATCCACATACGAAACTTGTATTGAATTGACAATATGAAATATATGTTCATTGCAGATTTTTTCATATTTTAATATTAATACGTTCAACAGTTAGCATCTTGGAAAACAAGAGTTCAGACAAATTATTATTATACTTCGCTTTTGAAGAAAAAGGATATCTACAACAAAATGATTATTCTCAAAATTTTACTATTAGTTTGCTTGGCTTCAATTTTGCAATATATAGCCACCTTTAGCCACCTTCTGGATACTGGGTTCGCCATAGAGCTGTGCGAGTTCATGGTTCATCCTCCGCCTCCATTCTCCTGTACGCCGCCGTTCTCCTGTACGCCGCCGAAGATCGTTCTTAGCACTCGCCGTTCGAAAACTCTGAGCACTCGCAGGTCCTCCTCGAGCATTGTCCATGTTTCATGCCCGTAGAGAACAACCGGTCTAATAAGCGTCTTGTACAGAGTGCACTTTGTACGGGGACTTAGCCTGCTCGACCGCAATTGCTTGTGGAGCCCATAGTAAGCACGACTTCCGCTGATAATACGCCTCCGAATCTCACGGCTGGTATCATTGTCCGCCGTTACCAGTGAGCCAAGGTTGACAAATTCATCGACTACCTCAAACTCATCGCCGTCGATCAATATACTACTGCCCAAGCGGTGTCGTTCGGCCTCGGTTCCACTGGCCAGCATGTACTTTGTTTTAGACGTATTTACCTTTAACCCAATCTTTTCTGCTTCGCGCTTTAGTCTGGTGTACTGTTCAGCCACCGCCACAGATGTTCTGCCGATAATATCCATGTCATCGGCAAAGCAGACGAATTGACTAGATTTGTTGAATATCGTGCCCCGCGTGTTGATATCCGCTCGGTTCATAACACCTTGTAGCGCTATGTTGAACAGCAGGCATGAAAGACCATCACCTTGACGAAGCCCTCTGTGTGATTCGAATGAACTTGACAATCCACCCGAAATCCGAACACAGCACTGCGTACCATCCATCGTAGATTTAATCAGTTTGATGAGCTTCCTGGGGAAGCTGTTCTCGTCCATGATTTTCCATAGCTCTTTCCGGTCGATGGTATCATATGCGGCTTTGAAGTCAACGAATAAATGATGCGTGGGAACTCTGTATTCACGGCCCTTTTGGAGGATTTGCCGCAGTGTAAATATTTGATCCGTTGTAGACCGACCTTCGACGAAGCCGGCTTGATAAGTTCCCACAAATCTATTCGCAATTGGTGATAGACGGCGGAAAATGATTTGGGACAGCACTTTATAGGCGGCATTGAGAACGGTGATCGCTCGATAGTTCTCACAGTCCAACTTGTCGCCCTTTTTGTAGATCGGACAGATAACCCCATCTTTCCACTCCTCCGGTAGCTGTTCCGTATCCCAAATTCTAACAATTAGTCGGTGCAGACAAACGGCCAGCTTTTCTGGTCCCATTTTAATAAGCTCCGCTCCGATGCCATCTTTTCCAGCTGACTTGTTGTTCTTTAGCTGCATGATGGCCTCCTTAACTTCGCCTATCGTTGGGGCTGGCACCTCTTCCCCGTTTGCTGCACCGTCGAAATCGCTTTCCCCGCCGCCATGGTTTTCCGCCTGGGCGCCATTCAGGTGTTCGTCGAAGTGCTGCTTCCACCTATCCGTCACCTCACGATCGTCCGTCAGAATACTGCCAGTCTTATCCCGACACATTTCGGCTCGCGGCACAAAGCCTTTGCGGGATCCGTTCAGTTTCTGGTAGAACTTCCGCGTTTCCTGAGAACGATGCAGCCGCTCCAACTCTGCATATTCCTGCTCTTCCAGGTTGCGCTTTTTCTCCCGAAAGATTTGGTTTCGCTGCATCTTCTTCTGTTTGTGTCTTTCCACGTTCTGACGTGTGGCACTGCGCATCTTGGCCGCCCGCGCAGCGTTCTCCTCATCCATCACCCTCCTACATTCATCGTCAAACCAATCGTTCCGCTGATTCCGTGCCACATGCCCGATGGAGCTCTCCGCTACACTGCTGATGGCTGTTTTGATAGTGTTCCAACAGTCCTCGAGAGGGGCTTCGTCCAGCTCGTCCTCTTCCGGCAGTGCAGCTTCGAGTGAATGCGCGTAGTTTGCGGCGACGTCTGGCTGCTTCAGCCGCGCGAGATCTAACCGAGGCTGGCGTCGGTACCGAATGTTGTTCACAACGGAGAGTCTTGGGCGCATCTTAACCATCACTAGGTAGTGGTCCGAGTCAACGTTAGCGCTTCGATAGGATCTGACGTCGATAATGTCTGAGAAGTGCCGACTGTCGATCAAAACGTGGTCGATCTGTGATTCTGTCTGATTTGGTGACCTCCAGGTGTACTTATGGTGGATTCTGTGCTGGAAAAAGGTACTACGTACGGCCAGATTCTTGGAGGCGGCAAAGTCGATAAGTCTTAGGCCCATTTCATTGGTTCGCTGGTGTGCACTGAACCTTCCAATCACCGGTTTGTATTCCTCCTCCTGGCCGACCTGAGCATTGAAATCCCCGATGACGATCTTGATATCATGTTTTGGGCAGCGGTCGTATTCACTCTCCAACTGCGCGTAGAATTCATCCTTGTCGTCATCGGTACTTCTGAGGTGAGGGCTGTGCACGTTGATGATGCTTATGTTGAAGAATCGGCCCTTGATTCTCAACCTGCACATTCGAGGATTGATTGGCCACCACCCAATCACCCGTTTCCGCATCTCGCCCATTACTATGAAAGCTGTACCCAGCTCGTGTGTGTTGCCGCAGCTCTGGTAGATGGTATGTCCATCTCTGAACGTACGTACCGTTGAGCTCTTCCAGCACACCTCCTGCAGCGCTACGACGTCGAACTTGCGGCTCTTCAATACGTCGGAGAGCACTCGAGTGCTCCCTTGGAAGTTGAGAGATCGGCAGTTCCACGTCCCGAGTTTCCAATCCATAGTCCTTTTTCGTCGCGTGGGTCTATTCCGATTGTTCCAGTAAGAATATATTTGTTCTTCGTTCCATGCTTTAATATTTTTCGTGGTGACGGCTTGCAAAGCCTGCTACACCAACCCCCTGTTTCGCCGGAGGGCCAACGAAGCTCGAAAGAGCCCTCCTTTCCTGTCAGCATACGACCTTGGCTTCCACCAGGGTTGGTTACCCGATCTCCACCAAAGTTGCTCGTATCCCGGCTGGTACCACGAGGCGGTAGGAATAGGAGTTGCTGAATAAGAGGCTATGAACCACTGTAGGGTCTATTTTATGCCTACACGTGCACAAGGCACCGACGGTACGCATTATTCAGCCGTTTACCAGCCACGTTTACTTCCTATTTTTCATATAACATTTCTAAGCTCTTGTATCTATTGATTGAAAAGAGCATCTATTGATGCGCAAAATTTGTATAAATTTATTTGGAAAAATCAACTCACTAGTATTTTTAATCCTATACACTACTATACCTACATGCTTAAATCAACTGCTTTTCTTCGCTTTTTGCTTTTCTTGTACAATTGTGAGTACCGTGCAAGCACCATATTCAAAACAGCGCCTAATTCGGAACAGTTGCAAATTTTTCCTAAATAGTGACCAAATTCTAGCTATTTAAACAATTCAATCACTACATCTGATGATTTCATATTATTAAAATGGTTTAAATAACCAGAGTTTTGTCATTATTTATGAAAAATTTGCAACTGTTCAGAATTAGGCAATGTTTTGAATATGGTGGTTGCACGGTAACAGCAAGTGAAGAAAATGACAATTGAAATCTAAAATCAAAGAAAAGAAAAAACTTTTCGATTGAATCCCACTATTTAATATTTATTTGCAACAGATACGTAGTTCGCCTACGACGTGCAGGCTTCATCAGTGTCTTATTTCAAAGCGTATACGTATCTGTCGCGAATAAATATTAAATAGTGGAATTTAGCCGGTAAAAATTTTTTCTTTTCTTTGATTTCAGAGTTCGTATTCCACGAAGAGGCTTCAAAAACTTCAGACAATTGACATGTTTCTCACTTTTCTTGAATTTCAATGCAAATTGAAAAATTGCAAATTGTCATCACATACACACATACATACATACATACATACATACATACATACATACATACATACATACATATATACATACATACATACATATATACATACATACATACATACATACATACATACATATATACACACATACATCACACACATTGAATACAATCAACACACGTTTTAACGGTTTAATATACGGTGCTTTAGAGTTAAAATTTGAATAACTTTTGAATGAACCGTCCGATTTTAAATGTATGATGTTTTTCATTGCTTATATGTTTCTGTTTCTGTTATTGTTTGCAGCACGAGGTGGGGCAGTTAGAGCCAATTCTGTCCAGGGCTGAGATAAGGTGGTTGTGATAATGATAAAAGAATCCTTGCGGATAACACTAGCGCCATAATGCGTTGGTGATTATGGATTAATGAGGAGGAAGAAGAGTGACAGAACTTGGCTCGTTATAATTGTGTACTTGGTGAATATAGAATAAGATGGCTTGTACTTATCTTGTTTTCTCCTTCCTTTGTTTGTTTCCTCGTCTTGTTCGTCGTCGATCTTACTTAAGCCCAAAGTAGGCTCCACGCCGTCCTCTCCATCGTTGTCACCAGTGCAGTCATTTGTTACCTCGTTGCTGGATTTGGTTTCAGTTTTCTAGAGAAATTTCTGTGCATACCAGCAATTCATCTAGGGAACTGAGTAAGCGCTCCCGGTGCTTCGACCCATACGGATTGAATTTTAAATCAAATCTGTTCAATTTCGCTCTATTCCGCTTTACGAGACACATGCTACACATAAAGCTAAATTATGCAATACTATACTACATACTACACATATATCTAACTTAAACTATATTACATTCTACATGCGGAATTAAGTTTAGGAGTGTGCCGAAGTGCGCGACAAACCACCTACCCATGGGAGGGGATGTTTTTCATTGCTTATATGTTACAAAAATATGTTTTAAATACTATTTTTTCACATTTCTTTATGTAACTTTCAAACTACAAGCCCAATCATCATGAAATTTGGAAGTTAAGGGTTTACAAGCCTCCTCTTTCATATGCAATCAATTTTGTTCAAATCGGTTAAGGGACCTATGAGATAATGAAGTCCCATATTTTTCGTATTTTTATACATAACTTTTGAACTAAAAGTCCGATCAGTATGAAATTCAATAGCGACCTATGGGACACCTAGACCTTTCATTTGACACTAAGAACATTAAAATCGGTCCAGCCATCTCCGAGAAAAGTGAGTGAGATTGAAAGCGTTACACACACACACACACACACGCACACGCACACGCACACACACGCACACACACGCACACACACACACACACACACACACACACACACACACACACACACACACACACACACACACACACAGAAAATGCTCAGTTTTCGAAACTGAGTCGAATGGTATATGACAATCGGCCCGCAGGACCTTCTTTCCATTTCCGGTTTTCCGAGTGATTTCTATACCTTTATCTATACCTATAAAGAAGGATTTCTGTCTGTCTGTCTGTCCTGTGTTCCTTATAGAATCAAAAACTACTGAACCAATCGGCGTGAAAATTTGCATGTAGAGGTTTTTGGGGCCAGGAAAGGTTTTAGTGATGGTTAGAGACCCCTCCCCCCACTAAGAGGGGGGGCTCCCATACAAATGAAACACAAATTTCTGCATAACTCGAGAACTAATCAAGCAAATAGAACCAAATTTGGCATGTGGGTGTTTTCGGTGACAAGAATTTATTCTAGGGTAATTTGAGACCCCTCCCCTCTTTAGAAGGGGAATTATAACTCCTCTCCCCTTTAAGAGGGGGGGTTTCCATACAAATTTCCTCATAACTCGAGAACTAATCAAGCAAATGGAACCAAATTTGGCATGTGTGTGTTTTTGGAAACAAAATTTTTTTCTATGATGAATTGGGATCCCTCCCCACTTTAAGTGGGGGGGGGCTCCTATACAAACGAAATACAAATTTCCTTATAACTCGAGAGCTAATCCAGCAAATGGAACCAAATTTGGCATGTAGGTGTTTTTGGAGGCAAGAATTTTTTCTATGATGAATAAGAACCTCTCCCCACTTTAGGAGGGGGGGCTCCTATACAAATGAAATACAAATTTCCTCATAACTCGAGAACTAATCAAGCAAATAGAACCAAATTTGGCATGTGGGTGTTTTCGGTGACAAGAATTTATTCTATGGTAAATTGAGACCCCTTCCTCTTTGTAAGGGGAATTGTAACTCCTCTCCCCTTTAAGAGGGGGGGCTTCCATACAAATTTCCTCATAACTCGAGAACTAATCAAGCAAATGGAACCAAATTTGGCATGTGAAGGTTTTCGAGGGCAAGAAAATTTTCTACGGTGAATTAGGACCCCTCCCCACTCTAAGAGGGGGGGCTCCTGTACAAATGAAATACAAATTTCCTCCTAACTCGAGAACTAATCAAGCAAATAGAACAACATTTGGCATGTGGGTGTTTGTTTTTGGTGACAAGAATTTATTCTATGGTGAATTGAGACCTCTCCCCTCTTTATAAGAGGAATTATAACTCCTCTCCCCTTTAAGAGGGGGGGCTTCCATACAAATTTCCTCATAACTCGAGAACTAATCAAGCAAATGCAACCAAATTTGGCATGTGAAGGTTTTCGAGAGCAAGAAAATTTTCTATGGTGAATTAGGACCCCTCCCCACTTTAAGAGGAGGGGCTCCTGTACAAATGAAATACAAATTTCCTCATAACTCGAGAACTAATCAAGCGAAGTGAACCAAATTTGGCATATGTGTGTTTTTGGAGACAATTTTGTTTTCAATGATGAATTGGGACCCCTCCCCACTTTAGGAGGGGGGGGTCCTATACAAACGAAATACAAATTTCCTCATAACTCGAGAACTAATCCAGCAAATGGAACCAAATTTGGCGTATAGGTGTTTTTGGAGGCAAGAATTTTTTCTGTGATGAATTAGGACCTCTTCCCACATTAGGAGGGGGGGCTCCAATACAAATGAAATACAAATTTCCCCATAACTCGAGAACTAATCAAGCAAATAGAACCAAATTCGGCATGTGGAGGTTTTTGGAGGCAAAAATATTTTCTACGGTGAATTAGGATCCTTCCACACTTCAAGAGGGGGGGCTTCTACACAAATGAAATACAAATTTCCTCATAATTCGAGAACTAATCAAGCAAATGGATATTTGGCATGTGGGTGTTTTTGGAGGCAACCATTTTTCCCATTATGAATTAGGACTTCTTACCTTTTTAGGAGGGGGGGGGGCTCCCATTCAAACGAAATACAAATTTGCTCATAACTTTAGAACTAATCAAGCAAATGGAACCAAATTTGGCATGTGAGAGTTTTAGATGGCAGAATTTTTTTTCTGTGGTGTATTACGACCCCTTTCCCTTTTAAGAGGGTGGGCTCCCATACAAATGAAATACAAATTTCCTTATAATTTGAGTACTAATCAAGCAAATGGAACCAAATTTAGCATGTAGGAGATTTTTGAGTCTTGAATTTATTTTATGATAGAGACCTCTCACCCCTGTGGTAGGGGGATATGGACTCTCATACAAATAAAACAGAAATTTTTGCGAAACTCAAAAACTAATCCAACTCGAGAAATTCGAGACTCTTCCATAAAACATTAATCAATAACAAGACCACAAAAACTATCTATAGTAACACTAGATCATTCAGGACGAGCCGGTCGCGAGTGTTGCCGGTGACCCGCCGTCGGAAGCGCCGCCCACTGGGGGGCTTGCAAAACTCGAGATAGTGACAAAGATCATCCGAGATTCATGATTTATGTACAACACAGGTTAATTTGTGGCAATACGAAGTTTGTCGGGTCAGCTAGTACTATATATTTATATAGTAGAAAGGCAAAGAGAAGCAGCCACTTCTGATGGTCAAGAATGCCAACTTCGTCACCCTCGTGAAACTCTGCGATGCCCAACCGACCTACAAAATTACAAAATTAGGTAAAGGCCTGGATAATGATCTGGTGCCTGGTGGATCTGGTGATAAGACTTGCCAAAAGAAATAATATTGTATTTGATAATTTTCTAAATAGTCAAAATGATTGTGAGGCTCTGAATAAAGTAAAATTATATTCCGTAAGCAGGTTGACTTCACATTACCCTTTAGTCGATTGACAGATAGATTAAAAATCTCCACCTAAATTGAGTGACCCTGAGATATATTCATTTTTGAAACTTCCTACTTTCTATCTGATATAGTTCTTCATCGACCATCATTTAGAATTAAACCCTAGCTTCTAGCCTAACCTATAAACCTAGTAAAATTACCAAGTCTAATTTTATCAAGCACCATTTACAGTTTGACTTCGAATTTGACAATAAATGCGTGTCACCTATGTTGCCAAAATCGAAACCGTGGCAAAATCATCTAGATCATTTTTGAACTGAAAAAATTGCATATAAATGTGTCAAAAATTGAATAATTACCACTAATCAGCGAATTTGTCACGATTGCAACGGTTTTATGTCCAAAAAGTTCGACAGGAGCAGTCGTAAACCTTTTGAAACTTTACAGTAAGACGTAGTCCTACGTCAGTAAAAATCTTATAGCTTTCGAAATATTCAATAAACAAAAACTTAAAATCACGCTTTACTTGATAAACTACGTATAATACAAGTTATTACGTATTTTTTAAAGAATGGTTTAAATTTTTGAAACTAACAGCGGAGATAAATTTTTTATGACCTGGAAATCGTTTTAACCGAATCTGAACAACAGGTAATAATAAATTTCCAATATACAAATGAAACACACAGATACCTACACAACACATACCAAAACATTGAGACATTGTTCAATTGTTGGGCTGAAACAAGACCCTCCGCGACTGTGACCGATTTCATATTTTTCAAACGACTTTGATACTTTTCTAACAGAGTATAAGAAAGGTAAAAGCTGTTCAACCTTGTGTCCTATTAATAAATAACAGTAGTATAGTTGCACTATTAAAAAAAATCTTTATTATTATTTTGTTCATTTGCATGGAAGAAACTATGACAATCCTAATTTAGGTCCATTCAAGATCATGTTGGGTCCATTCAAGATCAAAAAAAGGCTTTGGCAAAAAACGATATATTTAATAAAAACTTCATCAATTATACATTTTTAAAGTACCGATAATGTAGTAAAAAGGTGGTACTTTCCAACAAATAGTAACATCACCACATATTATTTATAAATGACGAGAAGTTAAGCAGGAGTGTGAGTTGGGGTTTAAAAAGCGCTAAATAGGTCCATTCAAGATCAATTACCCTATCAAATTTATAAGAATGTTTCAGACAGCGGGGTGGTGTGGCTGTCAAACTGCATACATTGTACATGTCCCACTCATTGGTTTTGGTACTTTTGGTTCTAGTGCCTACTTGAAGGTTTATCCATTTTAAGACTACTGAAACTAATTAGAAAGCAGTTAAACACAGCCTTTTAGCTATAATTTAACTAATTTTAGCTGTTATTTTCGGTATACTGGCTGGTTCCAAGTTGTCGCCGTCCATGGATGTTTAGTCCGCTAAATTTTGACAATTTCACACCCCTGGTTTCAGAGCATTTATTTATTAGAAGACAGATAATTAAAAATGTGCGTGACAAATATTTACAAAATGTCAAGCTTTGTCAAATTAAACCTGCGTACGTAGTCCTACGTGAGCCCCTCGTTCATGCCCAAAATATAAATCAATTTTCAGTGTATTTTTTATAATCCTCAATTGAACTACATAGACCCATATTAAAAATTAGTCTTAAGCTTAGTCTCAGGTCTTAAGCGGCCGTATTAGTCTTAGTCAACCGACTGAGTCAGCTTACTTAGTCAACTCACCTGTGAAAAAAGAATGACTTTCTGGGCTTCCTTCACATGTTGATACTTATAATAGTTACATTAAAATAATGATCATTTCACCAGGAATTCCATAATGGTAGTACCAAAAATTAAAAAGATCCGTTCAAAAACTCTGATTCATTAATTTATTTTGCTATTAGTCTAAGTCGGATGACAAAAAGAGCAGTTTAAACCAACTTCAAGCTGTAGTAAAGGTCAGCTTTTAATTATTTCCACACATACTAACAATAACAAAACTTCTTGGGATCAAACATGGGCAAAGCTATCTACATTGTTTCATATATGGCATTAGCATTAGTTCATTAGCTTGTTGTTCATACATGATATTTGTTAATTCCATGTAGATACAAAAAAACAGTGTGATGCAAATGCGCAAATTGTAAAGGAATAACCAAGATGTGTAGATCGGACATTTTGATTTACAGTTTTCAATGAATCATTCGCTATGAAATGAAGAGTAATCTTCAACCATTGTATCAGTCGTCCTCGAGAATTAAAAGGACGAGGCTTTGTCTGAATAAACACATTGATAAATAAATATTGAAACTCACTGGCACACGATCCGGATATTTACGACGAATTTTATCTCCTTCAGCCTTCCGCTTCTCGAAAGGATGTTCTTCCTTATATTGGAACTTCATTTTTATTTATTTGATTGATTTACTACGAAAAAAAGTAATCTGTAACACTGTGACTGTGTTCTTCAATCTCTATTAAATAATAATTGAACGAAAACGAACTACGAACTATTTGTGCAGGGATGCCAGGTGATTTTTTGAAAAGTCTTCACAAATCAAGAAAAATGTCTTCATTTGTCTTCTTTCGGCTTTCCACACGGGAATGACATTTCCAATACCAACCTGTACAAAAAAACGTAGCCAACATAGAGCGGGCCCAAGCTGACAGCTTCATACATGGGCTCAAGCTGACAACCGAGTGGGATGTGTAAATTGTTCAATTTTGTTAGTTTTAGTTTGATTTTAGCCAAGGTTTTAGTATCACATAGCCAATACCAGGCAGGCAATTGATGCGAAATACATGAAACTGTGAAAATGATTAGTTAAATTCGTTTCGCGAAATCGCTTTGCGTTTGCCGCCTTTTTCATGTGAGCAATGAAAATGTGACGTCATATCAGCCCCCTGGCTTTCCAGATTTTTTTACCCATTTGAATTGCATGGTGAAGACATGTCTTCAAGTGAAGACATTTCAAAATAAAAGTCTTCTTTGTAACAAAAATGTCTTCAAAATGAAGACATGTCTTCACTTCTGGCATCTCTGTATTTGTGGATGGCAGACCCAGACATATCGATAATATGATGGATAACATCGATATCTCCCCATAAAAATTTTGACCATTTTGACCTTTTGACAGACGTTGAGGTGAAATCAAGGGACTGGCAACCCTATCCTTGAGTGACTATCTACACTGATAAAAATAGACACGGCGTTACCAAGAGATCTTTTGCACATGAATTTAAACGTGAAAATATTAACCTAAAAATAAAAAATAAGAAAACTTATCCAATTTAATTCTACTATGTGTATTTTATTCAATGACAGATACGTATTTCGCCTACGACTTGCAGGCTTCCTCAGTGTCTGTTTTCGAAAACAGACACTGAGGAAGCCTGCAAGTCGTAGGCGAAATACGTATCTGTCATTGAATAAAATACACATAGTAGAATTAAATTGGATAAGTTTTCTTATTTTTTATTTTTAGGTTTCGTATTCTACACTCAAAATATTCTGCACATAACTAATGGTAAATTTCCATATGAAATTCCAGATGATTATCATGTGCCACATATAAGCACAATCCGCCTAGAAATACACATAAAAATTATACGGATATGAATAGTATGTGCAATTATACACATAAAAAATATGCGCAAATGAATAGTATGTGCAAAAGTTTCGCGTACCCATAAATTATAACTGTTTGGCATTTAAAGTTCATTAACTGGGCACATTGCAAAAATCTATGTGTGGGACACATAGAAACTATACGAAAAGTTTTCTCAGTGTACTAAGACGCTCCAAAAACTTCAGTCCGTGCAAATATTGATAATCTTGTTTCGTTTGTCAATCATTCGGGTATCAAAAGCGTTTCCCTTCGATTTAACGTGAAATGAAATATTTCATATGGGAAACACGTTAAACAACCATTTTTTTCCAACAAACCTTCAATCAACATGGATGTCACTGCTTTCGCACTGCAAATCCACGTGTTTTACCATTAGATCGTATCCTGTTGGAATCCACATGAAATTAAAGTGTAAGTTTTTATAAATATTTCACTGGTTTTACACGTTTAATCAAAGGGTAACTGTTATGAAATGTCATTCTATTTGAAATTCACGTGGCTTTCATGATGAGCTGATGTGAATATCAGGTCATCTCAAAGTCTTTTACCCATGGTTATATCATTGAATATGATTCATGTGTTATTCTTATGAAACTATAGTGATTAGCATCAGGAGAATATCTATGTGTACTGCATATTGAACGCACGTGTACAGTTTTTTCGGTGTATACTTTCATGCGCATCGATTGCTACTAATGGCTAGAGTGACTATATACAGAGTGGCGACAAGTCATCCCAAATGTATGCAATGTAGCTTTTCCAAGGTTTTTCTTTCTCTTTCCTGCATACGCGTTGGATAGGTCGTCTGCTCGATTGGAATGACACTGACAGATAATTATCATTCCAATTTTGACATTGTCGCCACTCTGTACATAGTCACTCTACTAATGGCAAGTCATTAAGGCTGGTATGCTGGTATGCAGTGTGATATTGTGCATTTACTTGATCGATGGATTCCGAGGGGAGTTCAGGTACTGTTTCAAACAGGGGGGTGGTGTCAAGCGAAAATTTCGTACCTAGCATCGAAATCATCATCCCCATAAAAAATTCCTCCTATTTAGTATTTGCAGTAGTATTTCAAAAACAACAATCCCAGTTCTTCCAATGTTCGTTCTTCATAAAAACACAAATACTCAATAGTAAAAAGCATTCAGTCTATTCGTAATAAGCTAACCAAACTTGTTTTGTTTGAAGGTCATTGATAATTGTCGTAATGAATTTTTATTGTAATTAATTAAAACGAGCTTCAAGTTTCACAAGCGATTTAGTTTTATATGTAAGTCAAATTTTTTCTTCGCTGTTATTTCAATTTATAACCAATTAAAAAACGCCTTAATTGAAAGTAAAAAATTTATAAAAATCTTGCAAAAATTTCTTGGTCACTCGAATTTGGAAAAATTGGTAACCCTAAGAGCCAAATTTTTGGTGCATGTTAGTAACGCATCGAATATATGGAGTTTGACAAGCACACCATAGCCCTGGTTTCAAACGTTCTAAAGGTAAAAAAATGACTAAATTGGCAACACAGTTCGTAATGTTTTATCGCCATAACTGGCAACACAGGCTCATTGCGTTTCTGTCGCAACCTTAATCGTGACTTCGTGTTAATCATACAAAAGCATTAAACAAATTGTTTCCGAATACGAACGTTATTGCTTTGTTATTGCTTGTTTGGATAATGAAGGATAAACTACGCTTTATTCACTATGAAATTTCGGCAAACCGGCGTTGAAAATACAAATTCATTTCATGCTGAATTTTATTCCGTTTCTTCTGATAGAACGGTAATTCCTAGGTTTATTTACTTTGCTCGATTGGTTCCAGTAATGAAACAGCGATGATGACACAATTTGACATTTTATCTGTCAAAAGCTAAAAACGACCCTTTTTACGATCGTTCAGAAACACGACTGTTTCAACCAGGCGTATGAAACTGAAGGGTAAAGAAGTAGCTAACATCTTTTTACGCTTCCTACACGTCCGACACAAAAAGAAAAAAAGCAAAAAAGTAACTTTGTTCGGGAACTTACCAATACACATTCATCCGAGGCTGAAGTTAGAGCGGGCTACTCACAAATACATTTTGTCCGAGGCAAAGTTTGTTGTGGGCTAGATGAGATGTTGGCTACACGAAAAATGTATGGGAATGACATTTGTGACAGCGGGGTGGTTTCAACCGTCGTGTCCAGTTAGGGAATGCGCGCACAATAATAAAATGAAAAAAAGGGGAAAAAAGGAAAAATCAAACTAACGAGTTTTTAGCGGGGGTGTGAAATTGTCAAAATTATGCGGACTAAACATCCATGGATGGCGATAATTTGGAACCAGCCAGCGTATCGAAAATAACAGCTAATAATAGTTAAATTATAACTAAAAAGCTGTGTTCAACTACTTTCTAATTAGTTTCAGTTCAACCTCGCAATCGCATCGCTTCTTATCACGTTGCTTCGCATCGCCTGTGAGTCAATTAGGATCACATCTATACTGAAGCGAATCATTGCCGAATGTTCGACGCTTATTTGTAAAAGAAAACAAATCGCTGAATGGAAAGACAATGCAGAAGAGGGATAAAATAAAAATCACTTGTTTCGTTCCCTATGCACATACGTTCGTCACCGATGAGGCAAGCGAGTGTATATGTAAAAGGTTAGCACGGTGCGAATGATACGCGCAGCGATTTTTGGTTCACAGGAGAAATCAGCAGCCTTGTTCAGTTGTTTTAAAACGAATCAACCTTTAAGTAGGTCCCAGTACCAAAGGTACCAAAACCGATGAGTGGGACATGGATAATGTATGTGATTTGACAGCCACACCACCCCGCTGGTTTTTAGATATACAGTCAACTTTCGCTAACTGCACTAAGCTCTTTACCCATTTAGTGAAAGACTTTCGTTAATTGGGCTGAGATGTCAAAACCGAGGGATATATCGATTGTTTTTGTCGAAATCGTCACAGAAAGGTTTATAATAATATACACTTATATTGTCAATTGCAAGGAAAATTGTACCATCCAAAGTGCGATACAGCCTGAATTCGTTAATTGGGCCACGACTGCACTCCAGCTGATTCGCTAATTGGGCCGACTGACAGTTGTTAGAAATTTCTAAACTCGAAAATTCCATACAATTTTGACATTCAGGTTGTCACATAGCCCAATTAGCGAACACCCAATTAACGAACCGCCCAATTAACGAACCACCAATTAACGAAACTTTGCTGTATTGCAGTTGAATCAATATATATAGAATGCCAGTGTCGCTGCAGTGCTCGTGGTAAACATCACACATTTTAAAATTACGTATTTACACTGTATGCGCATATGTATGAGTGATCGATTCGAAACGGGAATCTGATTGTCAAACTAAAAAGATAACCCAATAAAAAATCCTATTACTTTTCCGTAAATCACGTAGGATAAATCATCCGATTTGGTCGTTTTGGGGTATTTCGTCGGCAGGAAAATTTTCTATTGGGCAATTTGGGTTCCCGTATCCAAGACACGAACCAGCAACATGTTTGCCACCAAAATATCCATGAAACACCAGCGACACTGGCATTCAATATATATTGATTATACTGATATTGCTCATAAAAGTGCTATTTTGCATTAAATCGTTTCGGTATCTTCGGCGCACTTATTGCTTGGAAGATAACGAAAAAGTGCGCCGAAGATACCGATACGATTTAATGCAAAATAGCACTTTTATGACGATATCGCACTTTGGATGGTAAAATTTTGATTGCAAAATACAATACAAAATACGGAATCAAAGTGGAAACTAATCTTTTCGTAGTTGAAATTTATTTCTAGATTATTTGACAAGTAAATAGTAGAATTTCATACAACAATGTTAATATATATTGTCATTTTTAACTGTTTCACCGTGATGCTAAAAATGGGGGGGGGGGTCAAGTTCATAAGTGTTTCCATTTAATTAATTTTAGTATTTTCCACACTTCAATGAACTATATTCAAGAGCCCCTCGAAAGAAAAAATACGCTGTCAGAAATGACGTTTGACTTCGTTTTAGATGGGCTATAGCCCAATTAACGGGAGCCCGATTAAAACGTAGCCCACTTAAAGATAGCCCAACGAACGAAAGTTGACTGTATTGACAAATAGCTAATTGAAGATTAATTTTTAAAATTTTACTTATTTATTTAGTTTTTTTCTCTCTTTTTTTTACTACTCTTTATATATACACTTATGTGACAGTCATTTTTCTCTCTATTAATATTCCACTCAAATTTCTGTTTAATGGTGGTGTTATAACGAACCTGTTAAATAGAGTTCACTTTATACAGGCATACCTCGATATAAGACAATTTATAATTTCTAAAAGTTGTCTTATATCGAAATTGTCTTATATCGAAACATGGTTTTTTTCAAAAAAAATTTGCATTAGCGGTCGCCAGTTTTACTCTGTGTTATGTGTTTACGGTTTTTAAACTATTTATTATTGTTTGAACTATTAGTTTTTAACTATTTTTAAGGTTATTTTGAAATAATGAACATCTTCATGGCACCGATTTCAGAATGGAAAATCAGCTCTGGTATCGTTATCAGCTATGTCAAAGGGATTTGTTTCGATATAAGACAAAATTGTCTTATATCGAATTGTCTTATATCGAGGTTGTTTTATAACGAGGCTGTCTTATATCGAGGTATACCTCCCAAGTAACCAGTGAGCACTTAAAGAAGCAGAAATCTAGCTTTTTATTAGCCTATGGTGCACACCATATCGTGCAGCATAGTTTAATATGCCTATAAAAAGCTGCTAGAAAGCCGGTTTTGGCGAAATATCCGGCTACATTAGTGCTTGGAGACTTACAAATGTCATAAAACGTAACGCCTGTTGCGTAACGGTAAAACGTCAAACATAAAAAAATGCGAAAAATATATTGTACATCCTTTTTTATCTTCCCTCTCTGTTATGCTTATTATGGCGTACTTTGTTGACGTTTCACAAGATTGCTTTTTTGTTATATTCTTTTTCGGTTAGAATTGAACCGCCAGCCAGCCAATCTGTCGATTACGTGGCTTGGAGTGGAGGAGTAGGGCAACGCCTTTACCAGTTGATCTGTAAACGGTAGTTGCGAGTCAGCTGCCAATAGCTCTACTTAAATTACCGAAATTCTTAACTCGGATGTTTGATTTGCTTATCGAGGTGGAATGGAGGGAAAGATTTTATTTTTTACATTTCTTCCATAAGTTGCGCTTTGGGAGAATTACCTACCTTTTATTTTCTTTTTATGTGATGGCATACATGCATAGAAATATTTCTTGTAAAATCCATCTGCATATGCCATATAGATTCGTGTTAGGGTTGCCAAGTGGCCGGTTTTTGGCCGGCCCGACCGGTTTTTCACTTGCAAAGCCGGTGGCCGGTCAATCCAGCAAAAAGGCCGGTTTTCCGATGTATGAAGCCGGATTTGTACTTTTTGCCTGGTTTGTTAAATTTTCTGATAAATTTATTACCAATTCTGAAAATTGGATCATTGAGGATAGCTAGTTTTGCAGTGATAATACCTTGCTTCTGGCGGAAATATACATTAAATTGTCCACTAGCGCCAGAAGCAAGTAGTTGTCACTCAAAAACTAGCTATCTTCAATAATTTACACAGGAAACTGTCTAACGCACGTTACACATTACAGACAAATCCTCTAATATGCTGCCACAACACCCCCCCCCCCCCCCCCGCATTTTTTGAAGGCAGGATCGACCGGCCGGTTTTTGTAATTTTCAGACTTGGCAACCCTAATTCGTGTTGATGTTTATTCTATCGGCGGTGCAGGATTGTGCGTAAGCTAAAAAGAGAGGGAAGAAGAGGCGAACCAGCCGCAGGCTGAAAACCTCTCTAATATAGAATTAAAAAAAGAGGGAAGCATTTTTTTCTTTTATCACACGTACGTTCGCAAGCAGAATTCCTTCAAGTGTGAGCAGAGTTCAAAATCTCTTTTGATGCCGGTAACGGCAATAAAGCCTGCTTAGAGCATCTAATCAGCTTTTCATAGTGCTTCAAGTAAATTTTAATTCAACATTGAGAATGCCATTTTAAAGCTGCTATGCATTGACAATGCTGAATTATATCTGGCAGCATGCAACTTGCAAATATAGAGCAGCTTTCAAGCTTAATTCAGTGCTTAGCGGTTACCTGGGTTTCCAATCTTGGAGAATCTTCATTAAAAGTTATAGCTGTTAAAGGTTGTCCACAAGGGGGAGTTTTATCTCCACTGCTTTGGTCGTTGGTGGTAGATGACCTTTTGAAAAACCTGGAATTGCTAGGTGTACTGACGTGCTTCTTGTCGTGTCTATCTGTAAACTCCCGATTCTCTGCACGGCTATCAGGCGCGCTCCCTCTCTCGATAATCCCCACATAGTAGACACACTCAATACATCGCTCCTAATCCAATGTATTCTATCAGACGTTGTAAGGTGTGTTATATCTTACAGAT
This sequence comes from Sabethes cyaneus, assembly GCF_943734655.1. Lineage (NCBI taxonomy): Eukaryota > Metazoa > Arthropoda > Insecta > Diptera > Culicidae > Sabethes > Sabethes cyaneus. Next base: position 103,951,616 of record NC_071355.1, read on the forward strand.
AACTCCAGTACACTAGGCTTCGAAGTGATTGGTTTTGCGGACGACGTCGTCATTATAGTCCGTGGCAAATTTGATACAACAGTCTCAGAACGAATGCAAACAGCATTAAGTTTAACCCTTTCATGGTGCAAAAAAGAAGGACTGAATATAAATCCTAGTAAGACCACAATTGAGTATTTTAGCGGTATATAAATTTTCACATATTATGGTAACATATAATGTCACTGTATCGTCACATGAAGACTTTTTCAAATTTGACGAGTGAAAGTAATAAAAATAGCATTTTTTTAATTTAAAAATTTTTTTTTTGATAAGACGATAGCTGAAAAGTAACCCACTTTTCTTCTCAGTTCAACTCAGACAACACAGTGAATAGATAAACTATGGTCATCGAACGATACACACTCTTAAATGATTCTACCTGTAAATTGGTCGGATTTAGTTAAAGTTAGGTTGAAACTACTCAAAATGCCCTTAAAGTGTACAAACTCAGATTTTGAGTAGTTTTTCAACCAAAAAATTGGTAGAAGGAACTTAAAATTGCGTTGTTTGTCATAGAGAATAATTCAATTATCGGTAGCAAGTAGCCAAAATTGGTTGAAATTTTTACCTAAAGTTTGAGTTTGTACACTTTAAGGGCATTTTGAGTAGTTTCAACCTAACTTTAACTAAATCCGACCTATTTACAGGTAGAATCATTTAAGAGTGCAGGTTTCATACGGGAGCTGTCAAAAGCTCGGTCAAAATGAAGAGCTCTATCAGAAAGATAGAAGGGAGGGAAAGAACTTCTGACATCATTTCAATCAATCAGCTTGGTTGATATCTGTCAAACAGCAAATCATTCTATTTTTGATTTTTATTAATTTTTTCATTAAATATTGACCTAGTTGAAATAAAAAAAGAACTGTTAGATGCAGAAAACGACGAGCTATCAAATAAGGTGAAAAAATCCACTTTTTTGGGGAAATTAAAATACCCAATTGTACCATTTACAAAAAGAAATAAAACTAATTTCATAACTTTGCACTTAGACCAAACTCCTTTACCGTTTTCTACAGAAACTAAGTGTCTTGGAATTACTCTAGATAAAAAACTCAACTGGAATACACATATCGAACAAGTGATCAACAAAGCTACTAGTGCTTTTTGGGCATGTAAAAGAATGTTCGGTAAAAAATGGGGTCTAAGGCCAAAAATGATACATTGGATTTACTCGGCTATAGTGAAACCTAGAATCACATACGCAGCATTGGTTTGGTGGCCGAAAACGAAACAAAAAACGATTCAAATTAAACTTGGAAAGCTGCAAAGGCTCGCTACTATCGCTATAACAGGAGCAATGGGTACTACTCCGTCTAAAGCCCTAGATGCTCTATTAAATCTGCTGCCATTATCTCAGGTCATTCAACTAGATGCTGTTAAAAACGCGATAAGACTCAGACGAACCAAAAATCTTTTCAGTGGTGATCTAAAAGGCCACCTAAGTATCCTAAAGGAATTTGAAATTAATCCTCTTATTTTTCAAGCTGAAGACCTAATGGAAAAAAATTCGATTTTGACCATTTATTTAGCATCCATGAACCAGATCGTAGTGAATGGGAACGAGGGGGCTCCTATGTCAGAGATGGTTCAATAACTTTTTACACTGATGGTTCGAAATTGGCAGACCGAGTGGGGGCTGGCATTACTGGTCCTGGACTGAATAGGTCAGTGGCAATGGGCAAATGGCCAACGGTCTTTCAAGCCGAAATATATGCTATTCTAGAATGTACTTCGATCTGCTTGAAGAGAAAATATAGGTATGCAAATATTTGTATTTTCTCAGACAATACAGGCAGCTCTGAGAGCTCTAAAATCTGTTGCTTGCACTTCCAAATTAGTCTGGGACTGTGTAAAACTGCTTCAACAGCTATCTACACACAACAGGGTAAACCTCTTTTGGGTTCCCGGGCACTGTGGTATAGAAGGTAATGAAAGAGCAGACGAGTTAGCCAGATTTGGATCTACAATGGAATTTATAGGTCCCGAACCTTTCTGTGGGGTATCCAATAGTACGTGCAATATGGAACTGAAAAAATGGGCAGAGAATCAGGTCATATTGAACTGGAATAATACTCTATCAGCTCGTCATGCAAAACGGTTCATTAAGCCAAATGCCTCAATCACGCAAAAGCTATTGAATCTTTCAAAAAAAGATTTGAGTACTTTTAGCGGAGTGGTTACTGGTCATTGTCCAAGCAAATATCATCTGAAGGTAATAGGAAAGCTTAATGATGATAGATGTCATTTCTGCAATCTAGAGTGTGAAAGTGCTTATCATATACTGTGCGAATGCACGGCATTATTCAATAAAAGGCGCAAATTTCTTGATAAAGGACTGTTGGAGCCTTCGGAAATATGGGCTAGTTCTCCTCAGAACGTAATACAATTTATTCTCAACATATTACCGTGTTGGGATGATGCCTTCAATTAAAATAACAGTTACTAAACAACATAGTAGCTGTTCATAAGTAAAGGCATGGTAGGTAGACTTTTTCTTTACCCTGAAACTCAGATCTTTATTATTGCTTCACTGTTGAAATTAGTAATTGTAATACCTTATGGCTCCTCGGCCGCTTCAGTAGCAACAAAACTTTTACCAGTTCGGGTGCCATATGAAGAACGCCCACAGGATAATTTTCAATATCCAAATGAAAGCCATCGACTTGTTTGGTTTTCACTGAAATCAATGAACTATGTTATATATAATTCTAGAATTTATTGCACATCCGAAACATACTTCCCAAAATTTCCGCTGCATCTCTGCTCACAAGAACCTCCTTTTCTAAGTAGACTGTAAGCGCAACTAGGAAAATTACCCGCTGGGTAAGAAAATGCCAGTGATCGTTGTATCGGTAATACTGCACTGCCGGAATCAGAGCGGCTAAACCTGGGTTAGACCCAGGTTCGGCAGCTGCTTCCTTGATAAGTTTGCAATCTGCGTTTTATCCTTTGCTATGCAATGGCCTCCGATGGTACCGTCACTGTCAACTGCAAATAAAGCACAATTCAAACCGCTCGTACCTACGAAAACATTTTGTTAAAATTGTTGACTAACTAATTGCACTCGAACATTGTAAAATTACCAACTATTGATGCAAACTCCACAAACATCATCCCGTAGTGCCATTTTCTCGATACTCAGATTTGTCAACAGGTATATACAGATATTTCTATACAGGCTCAATCGATTTTGCGACCGATTTAATAGAGACCGATATACCGAAATATCGATAACAGATTAAATTCGCCAATAAATCGGGTTACGGGTCGGGTGACGAAAACCGATCCCGTTTGATGATTGATCGGTGCACTTAATTGGCAAACTAATCCTTGCAACCTAAACCGATTCTTTGATCGATTTAGTCGATACCCTACGATAACAGATTAAATTCGCCAATAAATCGGGTTACTGGTCTGGTGACGAAAACCGATCCCGTTTGATGATTGATCGGTGCACTTAATTGACAAACTAATCCTTGCAATCTAAACCGACTCTTTGACCGATATAATCGATACCCTACGATTACAGATTAAATTCGCCAATAAATTGGGTGACGGGTCGGGCGACGAAAACCGACCCCGTTTGATGATTGATCGTTGCACTTAATTGACAAACTAATCCTTGCAAACTAAACCGACTCTTTGGCCGACTTAATTGATAACCTACGAAAACAGATTAAATTCGCCAATAAGTCGGGTGACGAAATGAACCTACCTACGAAACCCGACGATGTAGGTTGATTAGTAGGTTGATGTCTTAGGGTACCGCCAGAGTGTACGCCTCTGTACGAGGCCTTAGGCCCCGTACAGAGTAAACGCGACAGCGGCGCGACACGACTTCGCTCTCATGTTGCTAAATGCACACACTCAAAATAAATTTCACGTCGAAATCATAGGAAAAGTTATGTGAATATTTTCCATCCAACTTTTCCTGTACTATTTACGTGATTTTCAGGTAGTTCGCACGCATACTAATGCGTTAACGTGAAAATCAGATAGATGCTATTATTTTTTCCAATAACAGTCTGCTGAAAATCACGTAACTGCCTGTAGAGAAATTTAAGTGATTTTTCACGTGGAAAGGACGTGTGGATTATTTTGAGTGCAGTCCTGCTTCGGGCGAAAAAGGGCTGCGCGTATAACTACAGCAAGAAATGTCGCGTCGCGTCGCATGTCGTTTGCACTCTGGCGGTACCCTTAAGGCCGAAACACAATGCATACGGATTTTACTATGTTGCGGATATTTGACAGAAAACCCATGAAAAAACTGTCAAATTGCCGCAACGTAGTAAAATCCGTATGCATTGTGTCTGGGCCTTTATACCCTACCCAGGTAACCGCTAAGCCAGGGGCTTGCGATGGGTGCCATGTTTTTGTTGCCAACATCTCAGCACATCTCGACAAAGGTTGGCAGCAAATCTACCTGTCAGACGGGCGCTATTTCTTGCATTTTTTGAAATAGCGCCCTTCGTTAAGTGGACTGTCAAACACCGTTCGTTAAGATACGGATAGCACCCCGCTGCGCTAAGCACTGAATTAAGCTTGAAAGCTGCTCTATATTTGCAAGTTGCATGCTGCCAGATATAATTCAGCATTGTCAATGCATAGCAGCTTTAAAATGGCATTCTCAATGTTGAATTAAAATTTACTTGAAGCACTATACGGTAAAAAATCGTCACGTTTATTTCAAGTGTTTTTGCATTTGCTTTAATTTGTCTCGCCGCACTGCAAATTGAAGTGATTTAGCATTGATTTTCAAGAGATTTTTATTTTTTAACATAGAGATCTTCCGTTGAAAAGTATTTAATGGAACACACCATCTACATGACTGTTTTCATCCATTGAAATTGAATTTTGTTTTGCAATTCGTAAATGTCAAAGGGCGAAACAAAAGTGCAACTTATAGTAGTCAGCAGAAAGACGTAAAACCAGCAGATTAAACCATGTTTTCCTTCGAAATCACTGATATTCTGGAGCGTGAGTAGAGTGAATTTATCTCTGCAGTCTAAATTATTAAATTAAATGTTTTTAGTATACAGAATTAATCCGATGGAGACGAACATGAATCCCGCAGTGGGCGTTCAATAATATTTAGCCATCCCAGTAGAAACTGAAATCAAACTGCAACCCAGTTCAATTATCGGTGATCATGAATAACATGTTAATATCATTCATTATGGTAAATTATATTACACATTATATAATATAATATCTATACCTATAAAGAAGGATTTCTGTCTGTCTGTCTGTCTGTCTGTCTGTCTGTCTGTCTGTCTGTCCGTATGTTCCTTATAGAATCGAAAACTACTGAACCAATCGGCATGAAAATATGCATGTAGAGGTTTTTTGGGGCCAGGAAAGGTTTTAGTGATGGTTAGAAACCCCTCCCCCCACTAAGAGGGGGGGCTCCCATACAAATGAAACACAAATTTCTGCATAACTCGACAACTAATCAAGCAAATAGAACAAAATTTGGCATGTGGGTGTTTTCGGTGACAAGAATTTATTCTATGGTAAATTGAGACCCCTCCCCTCATTATAAAGGGAATTATAACTCCTCTCCTCTTTAAAAGGGGGGGCCTCCATACAAATTTCCTCATAACTCGAGAACCAATCAAGCAAATGGAACCAAATTTGGCATGTGAAAGTTTTCGAGGGCAAGAATATTTTCTATATAAAATTAGGACCCCTCCCCACTTTAAGAGGGGGGGCTCCTGTACCAAAGAAACACAATTTTCCTCATAACTCGAGAAGTAATTAAGCAAATGGAACCAAATTTGGCATGTGGGTGTTTTTAGAGACAAAATTTTTTTCTATGATGAATTGGGACCCTTCCCCGTTTTAGGAGGGGGGGATCCTATACAAATGAAATACAAATTTCCTCATAACTCGAGAGCTAATCAAGCAAATGAAACAAAATTTGGCATGTGAAAGTTTTCGAGGGCAAGAATATTTTCTATGGTGAATAAAGACCCCTTCCCACTTTAAGAGGGGGGGCTCCTATACAAACGAAATACAAATTTCCTCATAACTCGAGAACTAATCAAGCAAATGGAACAAAATTTGGCACGTGGGTGTTTTTGGAGACAAAATTTTTTTCTATGATGAATTGGGACCCCTCCCCACTTTAGGAAGGGGGGCTCCTATACAAATGAAATGCAAATTTCCTCATAACTCGAGAATTAATCAAGCAAATGGAACCAAATTTGGCATGTGAAAGTTTTCTAGGGCATGAATATTTTCTATGGTGAATTAGAACCCCTCCCCACTTTAAGAGGGGGGCTCCTATACAAACGAAATACAAATTTCCTCATAACTCGAGAACTAATCATACAAATGGAACCAAATTTGACACGTGGGTGTTTTCGGAGACAAAATTTTTTTCTATGATGAAGTAGGACCCCTCCTCACTTTAGGAGGGGGGCTCCTATACAAATGAAATACAAATTTCCTCATAACTCGAGAACTAATCAAGCAAATGGAACCAAATTTGGCACGTGGGTGTTTTTGAAGACAAAAATTTTTTTCTTTGATGAATTGGGACCCCTACCCACCTCAGGAGGGGGGCTCCTATACAAATGAAATTCAAATTTCCTCATAACTCAAGAACTAATCAAGCAAACAGAACCAAATTTGGCATGTGGAGGTTTCTGGAGGCAAAAATATTTTCTATGGTGAATTAGGACCCCTGCCAACTTTAAGAGGGGGTGCTTCTACACAAATAAAATACAAATTTCCTTATAATTCGAGAACTAATCAAGCAAATGGAACCATATTTGGCATGTGGGTGTTTTTGGAGGCAACCATTTTTTCTATGATGAATTAGGACCCCTTACCTTTTTAAGAGGGGGGGCTCTCATACAAACGATATACAAATTGCCTCATAACTCTAGAACTAATCAAGCAAATGGAACCAAATTTATCATGTGGGAGTTTTTGTAGGCAAGAATATTTTCTATGGTATATTTTCTATGGATTTCCCCACTTTAAGAGGGAGGGGGGGCTCCTATACAAATGAAAAACAAATTTCCTCATAACTCGAGAACTAATCAAGCAAATGGAACCAAATTTGACATGTAAGTGGTTTTGGACGCAAGATTTTTTTCTATGGTGAATTGAGACCCCTCTCTTCTTTAGAAAGCGAGTTATGGCCCATCTCCCCTTAGGGAGGGTGGGCTTCCATACAAATGAAATGCAAATTTCCTTTTATCTTGAGAACTAATCAATCAAATGGAACCAAATTTGGCATGTGGGAGATTTTGGAGTCTTGAATTCATTTTACGATAGTTAGAGACCTCTCACCCCTGTGGTAAGGGGATATGGACTCTCATACAAATAAAACAGAAATTTTTGCGAAACTCAAAAACTAATCGAACTCGAGAAATTCGAGACTCTTCCATAAAACATTAGTCAATACAAGACCACAAAAACTATCTATAGTAACACTAGATCATTCAGGACGAGACGGTCGCGAGTGTTGCCGGTGACCCGCTGTCGGAAGCGCCGCCCACTGGGGGGCTTGCAAACTCGAGATTGTGACAAAGATCATCCGAGATTAATGATTTATGTACAACACAGGTTAATTTGTGGCAATACGAAGTTTGTCGGGTCAGCTAGTAATATAATAAATTAGCTTGTCGAACAACTTAAGTTTTATCATGCATTTTTTTTTCAATTCATTTGACACTCCAAAATTCAAAACATTAGCACAGTCGAAATTGAAGTGATTTTCTGTTGGTTTCATCGTACTTTGTATTGACTCATTTTCAATAGATTTTCATTTCGAATTATAATGTTTGGCAATAGTGCTAATTCAAAGGTAAATCACTTCACTTCAACGTGATATTTTTTTACCGTGTATGAAAAGCTGATTAGATGCTCTAAGCAGGCTTTATTGCCGTTACCGGCATCAAAAGAGATTTTGAACTCTGCTCACACTTGCAGGAATTCTGCTTGCGAACGTACGTGTGATAAAAGAAAAAAATGCTTCCCTCTTTTTTTAATTCTATATTAGAGAGGTTTTCAGCCTGCGGCTGGTTCGCCTCTTCTTCCCTCTCTTTTTAGCTTACGCACAATCCTGCACCGCCGATAGAATAAACATCTACATCAACACGAATCTATATGGCATATGCAGACGGATTTTACAAGAAATATTTCTATGCATGTATGCCATCACATAAAAAGAAAATAAAAGGTAGGTAATTCTCCCAAAGCGCAACTTATGGAAGAAATGTAAAAAATAAAATCTTTCCCTCCATTCCACCTCGATAAGCAAATCTCGCGTCACTTTTCATTTCGTCCAATGTAACAAATGTAAACAAATCCGGTTTATCACAACAAATTATTGCTTTTTTTAAACTCTATGTTATACAAAAACACCTGCCCAAATAGAATTATTTTGAGGTGAAAAAATTAGCATTATCAAAATGTCCAATGTGCACATTCGAATTACGAATGACTGACTGTTACTTCGGTCGTTCTCATCTGATGTCCAAAGTGCAAAAAAAATCAAAACAAACCCAATCTGTACATTGGACGTTTAGCAAGTGAAAGTTTTTTTTCGCATTATTTATGCATTTTAAGTGAAACAAGCGGTCTAATATTGAAAAATAACCTCGAAAATAGCGTAGCACGGCAACGCACGTATTTTACGGTGATCTCGCTTAATTTATGTGCAATAGCCTGGAAAAATAAAACCGTCCAAAGTACAGCATGAGATGGTAAACAGTCCAATGTAACTTTTTCCATAATAAACCAAAACTGCTTAGTTTTAACTAGATTTTTAAAATCTCCGTTAAATATTGGATGTTATTATTCATCAACCACGTTGAGTGAATGACTGAAAATTATTTCATTTTGAAACAATTTAAAGTTCAATTCGAAGAACTTCGATCTCGTTTTTCTCAATATGGTGGAATTGTTACATTGGACGAAATCAAAAGTGACGCGAGAAATCAAACATCCGAGTTAAGAATTTCGGTAATTTAAGTAGAGCTATTGGCAGCTGACTCGCAACGTCGCAACTACCGTTTACAGATCAACTGGTAAAGGCGTTGCCCTACTCCTAGTGATGTCCGAAATTTTCAATTATTCGATTACCGATTAATCGGTGAGCCTTGTCTGCACTAATCGATTAATTCAACTATTCGTGCTAGTGGTCTTCGATTAGAAATATTCGCATATTTCTTTGAATAATTCGATTAATCGAACGATTATGAACGATTAACGAGCATTATTCGGGGATTATACGTACTGATTGAACTATTCGATTAATTCAACTATTCGTGCTGGCATTATTCGATTAAAAATTATTCGAATATTTCTTGTGTTATTCGATTAGTTGAATTAATCGAACGATTAACGGACATCACTACCTACTCCTCCACTCCAAGCCACGTAATCGACAGATTGGCTGGCTGGCGGTTCAATTCTAACCGAAAAAGAATATAACAAAAAAGCAATCTTGTGAAACGTCAACAAAGTACGCCATAATAAGCATAACAGAGAGGGAAGATAAAAAAGGATGTACAATATATTTTTCGCATTTTTTATGTTTGACGTTTTACCGTTACGCAACAGGCGTTACGTTTTATGACATTTGTAAGTCTCCAAGCACTAATGTAGCCGGATATTTCGCCAAAACCGGCTTTCTAGCAGCTTTTTATAGGCATATTAAACTATGCTGCACGATATGGTGTGCACCATAGGCTAATAAAAAGCTAGATTTCTGCTTCTTTAAGTGCTCACTGGTTACTTGGGTAGACAGACATACAATTGTACCAGCGTTGTACCTGTACAATTGTATGTCTGTCACCGTGTACAACGATAGAATCACGCAAGCAAAGTGGTACAACGGTGGTTTCTGTACCTACCTCTTTCACCGTTGTACGAAGCTACAACTGCTCGATTTTTACTGCGCGCAGCGCCAATGACTGGTAGTTGTGATAACAAAAACTAGGCAGAATTTTAAATTAATTATTATTTTGCAAGATTTTGGCAAAGATTTAACGCTAAACGCTCGACATCTTGAAATTTGTGTTAACATTGCGTGAATAGGAACAAAAACCAACGCTTAGACCATGCAATTAGAGATTATCGGTGATGAGCACAACCACGTACAACGTACAGCAGTATGTCTGTCACCCTTCCGTTGTATTGCTGTTGCAGTTGAAAACCGTAATAATCGACTCGCGACATTCGCTTTTATTCTTGTTCTGTGTGTCGCAACTACGTCGCACGTGGTGCGCTGTGATCGCACATTGATGCGCTATACAGCGCACCACGTGCGACGTAGTTGCGACACACAGAACAAGAATGAAACCGAATGTCGCGAGTCGATTATTACAGTTTTCAACTGCAACAGCAATACATGTACAACGCTGTACACGTACAACGCTGGTACAATTGTATGTCTGTCTAGGGTATTAGGCACCCAATTTTGTCGGAACACGCGTAAAATGCGACCTGTCAAACTTTTTATGGGGTAGTCACTCTACACGCTTAAATGATTCTACCTGTAAATTGGTCGGATTTAGTTAAAGTTAGGTTGAAACTACTCAAAATGCCCTTTAAGTGTACAAACTCAGATTTTGAGTAGTTTTTCAACCAAAAAATTGGTAGAAGGAACTTAAAATTGCGTTATTTGTCATAGAGAATAATTCAATTATCGGTAGCAAGTAGCCAAAATTGGTTGAAATTTTTACCCAAAGTTTGAGTTTGTACACTTTAAGGGCATTTTGAGTAGTTTCAACCTAGCTTTAACTAAATCCGACCTATTTACAGGTAGAATCATTTAAGAGTGTAGGATAGTCGCAAGAAAAATGAGAAAAATGAAAAATTCTAGATAGAATTAACAAAAGGGCGAATGTCGCAAACGTAAACAAAACGAGTGAGTTATTTATTTTTTGCTGGACCAGCATTCGCTATGTGCGCGAAACGGTGCTGCCACCTTCCCAAGTTTGTTCTATTTGTGAAGTCTGTGCACAGGTTTGTTAAAGAGTGAAAAGGATATAGACAAAACTTTGCACCAAATCTTCACAATCTTTCCATATGGCAGTTCCATGAGAGTACAAGAGATCGATTTGTGCTTAGATAGCGAATAGGAAAATCTAGAGTGACTGTATACAGAGTGGCGACAATGTCAAAATTGGAATGATAATTATCTGTCAGTGTCATTCCAATCTAGCAGACGACCTATCCAACGCGTATGCAGGAAAGAGAAAGAAAAACCTTGGAAAAACCGCATTGCATACATTTGGGATGACTTGTCGCCACTCTGTATATAGTCACTCTAGGAAAATCAACCCTCACTCGGTTTGTTTACGCTTGCGACATTCGCCCTTTTGTTAATTCTATCTTCAAATATCCATCACAGCACAGCTCCGTGCCGTCCCCATCGCCGTCGCCGTTATAGCGAATATCAATATCAGCAAGTTACAATGTCTCTTTTCGTCGCGTAAAATGCTCTATAAATAAGAAAAATATTTATCTGTTTTTGTTAAACTGTGCAGAGTACACAATTGAGTCGAAAAATATATTATTATCAAACGTACAGTCATTATTGTGATTTTTGATAAAAAAGTGTAAGAATCAGTAGAAATAAATAATACTATTTCACTAAGTTTATGTCAATCGCAGTTAAAAATGTCTGATAAAAGCTCCACCACCGCCCAACCACTAGTAAAAATTGGTCACTATATTCTTGGAGCGACCCTTGGTACAGGAACGTTTGGGAAGGTCAAGATCGGAGAACATCAACTTACTAAACACAAAGTAGCAGTGAAAATCCTTAATCGTCAAAAAATTAAAAGCCTAGATGTGGTTGGAAAAATACGTCGAGAAATTCAGAATCTAAAACTATTTCGACACCCGCATATCATAAAACTTTACCAGGTGATATCAACTCCGACAGATATATTCATGATTATGGAATATGTTAGTGGCGGTGAGCTATTTGACTATATTGTCAACAATGGCAAGTTACAAGAATCAGAGGCGAGAAGGTTTTTCCAGCAAATAATTTCTGGTGTAGATTACTGTCATCGCCATATGATCGTGCATCGTGATTTAAAACCTGAAAATTTATTATTAGACCACAATAGACATGTGAAGGTATGATACTATCTAATTATGTTTATTGATAGTTATATAATTAAACTGTGATTACCATAGATTGCTGATTTTGGGCTTTCAAATATGATGTTGGATGGAGAATTTTTGCGTACTTCATGCGGCTCACCAAACTATGCTGCTCCTGAAGTAATATCCGGTAAATTGTACGCTGGTCCCGAAGTGGATATCTGGTCATGTGGCGTAATTTTATATGCTTTACTGTGTGGAACTTTACCGTTTGATGATGAACACGTACCAACACTTTTTCGGAAGATTAAGTCCGGTATTTTTCCAATACCAGAGTATTTGAATAAACAGGTCGTAAGCTTACTTTGTCAAATGTTGCAAGTGGATCCATTGAAAAGATCAACCGTTGAAGAAATCAAGAAGCACGAATGGTTTCAAAAGGAGTTACCCGCATATCTGTTTCCCTCGCCAGTAGAACAAGACAGCAGTGTGATTGATACTCATGCAGTAGCAGAAGTGTGCGACAAGTTTGGAGTTAAGGAGCAAGAGGTTCACAATGCGTTGCTGAGTGGCGACCCACATGATCAATTGGCAATAGCCTACCATTTAATAATTGATAACAAGCGCATTGCCGACGAAGCTGCTAAGGCAGAATTAAAAGATTTTTACGTTGCAGGTAGTCCACCTACTGCACAAGCTCAATCAGAGAGACACACACCAGTGAATGAACCATTCAAGTCGCCATTGATTCATCCAGAACGTATTGCACCATTACGTGAAAGGCCTACAAACACGGTTAGTACTCCGGTGGCGATTCAACACTTTACACCGACAGCTATTCCATTAGACAAACATCGTGGAACACCGGTAAAACGAGCTAAGTGGCATCTGGGTATCCGCTCTCAATCAAAACCAAACGATATAATGTTGGAGGTATATCGGGCGATGAAGGCGCTAGATTTCGAATGGAAAATTATAAATCCCTATCACGTTCGGGTTCGCAAATTTAATGCTAGAAATGAAAAGTACGTAAAAATGTCGCTACAGCTGTATCAAGTAGATGCTAAAAGCTATCTATTAGATTTCAAATCGCTTACCAACGACGAGGTCGAACAAGGAGATGATGTCATTATGGAAAGTTTAACACCGCCGCCTCCTGTTGGATTTGGTGGAATGGGGATACCAAATCAGCCTACTGGTCATCACACAATGGAATTTTTCGAGATGTGTGCAGCCCTGATTATACAGCTTGCTCGTTAGATGCTATTTTATATTTTGAAGTGATTATTCAGTTTTATGTATAAGCATAAAGCGACATTAAATTTACGTATTTGTAATGCTAAATATGGTACCCGAGTACGGCCCTGTGGGCGGGAGTGATTTCGGTACCGGTAAGCGCGCTAGAGTGCGGGCGAAGACCTCTTTAACAAGTTAATAATGGGGTTTTCGATTGCGGGCCTGGGTGAGAACTGTCATTTATGTATGGACCGAGCGTGCGAAATAAACGTGTTGAAAATATATATATTCGAGTGTCGATTCATTGGTGACCAAGTAGCACAGCGGTTCCCAACCTTTTTTCGGTTCGCGTACCTCCTGACGGATTTCCCTATACTGTTCTGCAGCGAACTAAAGTTTTGGCGAACCCCTGGGGGTTCGCGAACCCCCATTTGGGAACCGCTGAAGTAGAATATCACATTTGGCGAACGAGGTAAATTTAAGGCGAGAAGGAAAGGTAAGGTGTTATTTGCAAAATGCAAATTTTTCATTTCGTAAGAAAAGATTGTTTCTACAATCTGTTTCCGCCTTAAAAATGAGGTTATGTTTACGCTTGTTTGAACTGCAGGTTGCTATATTACGGTAGAGTAGTAACCGCTAGAAGCGGTGGAACAAGATTATCAGGACACAAATCGGATACAAACAAATTAGAAAAAATCGTACAAATAACAGGACCAAAATACAAGACAAATGAGTGAACATGTGCAAATATATCACCTCTGTTTTCTAACTTCTATCTCTACCTCCACGAGGTGCCAGCTGGGGTACGGCAGCCAAAGTTGCGCACCTGGTGGTATGCAACCTTGGTTGTCGTACGCAGACAGGGAAGGTGGAACACTCGCCGTGTGGTTTCCGGCTACCTAATCATGCAGTTCGGCGCCGGTTTTTCGGAAGGCGTGGCTGCGGGGTGTGGGCACACCTGGAGAGAGTTATTTTCTCAGCTGGCTTAGCTCAGAGAGAGAGACTCTCAATCGGTCTGTTTTACACAATCTGCGGTTATGCCCTTTGCCGGTTGGTGCTGAGTTGTACGTTTGGGTGAAAATTGAGCCGCGGGACCTAATCCTACCGTGAGAGTCGGCAAATCAGGAGCCCCTAAGTCAAGGTCTAACTCCGTGCCGATGACTGAATGGCTGGAGGGGTGAAAACATGCCAGTCGCGAACGGAGGGCTTTGGGCATCTTGCCCCTACTGTGCCATGCGGGGCTCTGGTACGGTCGATCTATGTTATCCCTTGCGTTTCGTGGGAACAACATAGGAGTCCTGCCCAATTTCCCTTATGGGTTCTACGCCAAGTGCGTTCTGGCCAACATAATTGGCTTCGCTTATAATTTGCTGTCTGATTTGTGTTGGACATTGCTTGTGCATCATATACTCCGCTAGTCAAATAGTTAGAGTTGCACAAATAAATCTTCAACACAAGCGGGCAGCAAATTTGTATTTATGCGAAAAACCTTTTAATGGCTCTGTCACCATCGCATTGGTCCAGGAGCCATATTTTCGCAAGGGGTACTTTCATTCGACGGATATTGGAAACCAGAACTTTGCTGTTTTCAGCAAAACTGGTATGACAAATCCTCGTTTGATGCCCAGGGCATGCATATTGTTGCATAGGTCAATTAGTGCATGCCTTATCTCTGAGTTGACTACTCGAGATATTTGTGCAGTCACAGTAGAACTCGTCGTGGATGATGTCCATAGGCGCTATGTCTTCTGTTCTGCATACTTACCACACGATGAACCGTCTCCCAGCGACGATTTCAGAAATGTGGTGAGATACAGCCAATCTAATGGGCTTCCGCTCATTGTAGGCAGTGATGCCAATGCCCATCACATCATTTGGGGCAGCTCGGATATCAATTTGAGAGGCTCTGATTTGATGGAATATTTGAGTGGTACCAACCTTGGAATACTCAACATTGGCAATTGCCCAACTTTTATACGAGCTGGTAGAGAGGAAGTGTTAGATATAACACTCTGCTCTAACAGGATCAGTCATGAGTTGGCACAATGGCATGTTTCAAATGAGACACCTATATCTGATCATTGCTTTATATATTTTGATCACTTGGGTGTCTCCTTGAACGCTGCAATATTTCGCAATCCGAGATTTTCCAACTGGGAACTCTTTGAGAAGGAACTGGCGACAAAATTTCAAGGATTCGAACCGACGATTGAGTCATCGATCGACTTGGATGTGACTGTAGATGTCACAACATCTTTTATTGCGGAAGCTTTTGAAGTAGCCTGCCCGCTAAAAACTATTAAAGCGACTAGAGGAACACCACGGTGGAACTCTCATCTCGCGGAACTAAAGAAACGATGCAAGAGAACCCGGAATATACGTCGTAAGGATGGCGTGGAGCCTTTCAAGCAGGCCCGGAGAGCCTATGCAAAGGTTCTACGATCTTCAGCACGCACGAGCTGGCACAGGTTCTGCAGCAACGTTTCCAGTTTCGGCGAGGCAAGTCGACTTAATAAAATACTGTCAAAATCGAAAGATTATCAGGTTAATAACATTCGAAGTTCGAACGGCGAATACTGTTCGAATGACAATGAAATCCTGGAATGTCTCTTTTATAATCACTTTCCGGGCTGTGTGGAGCCTGAAGTTCGAAACGATCCAGAAATCGTTTTAGGTGGCTTAGACTCATGGGCTTTTGCTAGGAGACTTGTCACAACTGAAGCGATTGAGTGGGCCGTGAACAGCTTCTCTCCATACAAATCCCCTGGAACAGATGGAATATACCCTATTCTACTGCAGAAAGGATTCAAGTACTTCAAACACATTCTGAGAAGGATGTTTGTGTGTAGTATTGCTATTGGGTACTCAATGGTGTGAAATAACCTTTAAGTTTATTCCTAAAGGTGGACGCGCGACATACGAGCATGCAAAAAGTTTTAGACCAATCAGTCTAACGTCTTTCTTGCTTAAATCACTTGAGCGGATTGTGATCACCACATCCGTGAAACAAACTTAGTAGAAGTTCCTCTTCATTCAGCACAACATGCTTATCAAAGTGGCAAGTCTACAACCACTTTATTACATGACGTGGTGGATAAAATTGAGGTTGCTTTTTCACAAAAGGAATCCTGTTTAGGAACTTTTTTGGATATTGAAGGCGCGTTTGATAACGTATCTTTCGCTTCCATTTTGGAGGCTGCTCGTTATCATAATGTGCCTTAAATAATCATAAAGTCGATAGAACAAATGCTTAGTAACCGATTGCTTTTTTCATCCTTACGGCAAGTAAGCATTTGGAAGCAAAGTGTTTGTGGATGTCCACAAGGTGGCGTTCTCTCGCCTCTTTTATGGAACCTTGTGGCGGATATTCTACTGAGGAAACTCAATGGTCTAGGCTATCCGTCATATGGTTTTGCGGATGACTATCTCATCCTAGTAGTTGGAAAGTGCATAAGCACATTATTTGACTTATTACAGCAGGCACTACGCGTCGTGGAAACGTGGTGCTGAGAAACTGCACTCTCAGTAAATCCGAGCAAAACATCTATCGTCTTATTTTCAAGACGTAGAAATACCAATGGAGCTCGCGCTCTGCGCTTTTACGATTCGGATGTTGATGTTGGGAACGAGGTGAAGTACGTGGGGTTTATTCATTCTTGTACGAAGGTCGCGCAGGTGCTGGTGTTTACTGCCGTGAGCTGGAATTGGAGGAATCCTATTCATTGGGTAGTTACTGCACCGTTTTTCAAGCTGAAATCTTTTCAATTATGTGCGGAGCTCAGTTTGCGCTTCAGAAAGAACTGATAGGCAAGATTATCTACTTCTGTTCTGACAGCCAAGCCGCAATAAAAGCCCTTTGTGCGGCTAATTCTAAATCTAAAACAGTCATCGCCTGCCACACCCAATTAGAAGAACTAAGCATTCTAAATGCCGTTCATCTGGTTTGGGTTCCTGGCCATTCTGGAATAACCGGAAATGAATGGGCTGATGAACTAGCAAGATCTGGAGCAGAAAAGTCGGAACCTGCTTTACCAATTGCGGCATGTTGGATAAAACACAAGATTCGATCTTGGTTTTCATCTGAACATGTACGTTATTGGGAAAATCTTGAAACTTGCCGTCAAACGAAAAGTTTCATTGTTAAGCCTTGTGAGAAGGTTGCGAAATTTCTTTTGCAACACTCAAAGGTAAATTGCAATATTCTTGTCAGATCACTAACTGGTCACTGCAGTCTAAATTATTATATGGCTACGATTCAGCGAGCTGAATCGTTTCATTCTAATTGTTTTGGTTGGGATAGGAAAAGTAACTGAGTGGACTGTATGATGAATGCTGCCCGGGTGGATGGACGATTGATTTCTCCCTCACACTTCACTACGCGCCAGGACACTATTCTTCAAACTTGTCGGAAGGAAGCGAACGATGGATACGAAGCACTTAATTACTATATTATGCAGACATTTTATAGGTACACTTTATCAGTTTAAATAAAAACTACTTCGTCTACTACTACTATAACACTGAATGGTTGATTGAAAAAACTAAATCCTCAAACTGAATCGATGATCGGAAAAAAACTGAATGAATGGTGACGCAGAGGGTCCGCTTCTTATAGGTGTTTGTAGTCTCCCATGCGGCAGGCTCCTCATGCTGCGTGCTGATTGGCGCTGCGGTGTGGCGTTGTAACAGTGTACGTGTGTGGCTCGCACATCGCAAGCGTGATGAATGGACGGTGGCATGATCACGTTCATTATGGAAAAATACCGCGCGTCCGTTCTAGAATGTTCAGAACATGTGCTTTTCTGCGCAATATGAATTGCATGATTTTTCAGGAAGCTTCGCGAACTGAACATGCTCCCACCAAAAAGAAAGAAACCGACATATTTATGTTGAGGGTACAGAGTTATCTTGTATTGGTAGTGGGGCAAGTTTATGGATGGGTCGAGTATATGTACCATATTTAGTTAAAACATCTACTACTCTAACTAACTTGTCCAAACCAGGATATAATTTTACTATGCGGCCGATTTTCCAACACTGAGGAGGAGTGTTATCATCTTTGATTAAAACTATTGTTCCAATGTCTACATTCGGTTTTTTGGAAGCCCATTTGCCTCGAACTTGCATTTCAGTCAGATATTCCTTCGACCATCGCTTCCAAAAATGTTCTCTAAGTTGCTGAACGTGTTGCCAACGAGAAAGCCGATTTGCTGGTAGATCGGTGTACGACGGTTCAGGAATGGCTGTATACGGACGACCATTTATTAGGAGAGCTGGAGTTAGGGCTTCGAGATCATGAGGGTCGTTAGAGTGGGCAAACAAGGGTCTTGAATTTAGGATGGCCTCAATCTGGCATAGCAAAGTGGAAAATTAGATTATCGTCAAGGAAGCGGATTTGTAGACCTTTTTTAATACAGACTTGACACTCTTGACTCCTGCTTCCCAAATTCCACCGAAATGTGGAGCATTTGGAGGTATGGTTTTCCACTCTATTTCCTTAGCTTGGCATAATTCAAAAATTTTCCTTTGAGTGATCTCTGTCTTGAACATCAGGTATAACTCATGCAGTTCTGACTTAGCACCAACGAAATTTGTGCCGTTATCACTATAAACGTTCTGTGGAACACCTCTTCTGGAAACAAATCGCTGGAATGCTCTCAAAAATGCTTCCGTAGATAGATCTTCTACAGCTTCTAAATGAATGGCCTTGGTTATCATGCATACAAATAAACAAATATAACCCTTGACAGGATTTGCTCTTCTAGTCATTTGCTTAATTAGTATCGGGCCAGCAAAGTCAACACCAACTCGTAGGAAAGTAGGTGCAGCATGTAATCGGTAGGACGGTAAATCTCCCATTTGCTGATTTATTATAGTTGGGTTTGATCGGAAACATGTTACACATTTTCGAAGTACTCCTCGAACGACAGATCTAGCTTTTAGTAACCAGAACTGTTGTCTCAACACAGTGATTACACCAGATACACCAACATGAAGATTTTCACGATGAACTGCAGCAATTAAGCGAAGAACGATAGGATTTTTATCTGGTAATATCAACTGATGTTTTGTAGCATATGGAAGCTGTGAATGCCTAATTCGACCACCAACTCGCAATAAATTTGCATCTAGGAAAGGGTTTAAACTGTTGAGATGATGATTAGTTTCACCTGCTTGTTGAAAGTCATTGGCTCCAAATAGGGCATTATCCACGTAACAATTTTCTTCGATTACGCGCGCGGCCAATGGAAACTTTACTTGTTCATCTCTAGCGAGCTGTAGAAGAGCGCGAGTTGCTAGAAAAGGAGCTGCTGCGGTACCATAAGTAACCGTTGTTAATTCCAAAACTCTAAGCCGTTCCAACGATGATTTTCTCCAAAAAATCCTCTGCAATGAACTATGAGACGGATCGATCTTTATCTGACGATACATCTTTGTTACATCTGCACTCATAACATAACGATATGTTCGAAACTGAAGAATGACTGACATCACATCCGCTTGAACTGTGGGACCTACCATCATTGCATCATTCAACGATTTTCCAGAAACTTTCGCAGATGCGTCGAATACTACTCGACATTTCGTAGTTGTACTATCCGGACGAATTACAGCATGGTGGGGAAGATACCATTTTAATATGTTAGGGGAATCATCGCTTTCATTAACCTCTCTGCAATGTTGCAGAGTTTCATATTCATCAATAAAATCATTATACTGAGACCTTAATTCAGGATAACGAGCCAATTTTGATTCTAGTAGGAAAAATCGTCGCAACGCCATGGATCTAGAATCTGGAAGCTGAGATACAGTATTTCTCAACGGAAGCTGAACTATAAAACGACCAGTGGTATCTCTTTTGTACGTTGTTAGAAAGTGTTGTTCACAGACATCATATTCACTCGTATGTACATTCTCAGGGGAAACTGTTTCTAACTCCCAAAATCGTTGCATCAATTGCTCTAACGGTTCCAAAGCTACAGATAAGGATTGCAATACTAAGCCAGAATAAGCATTGCTCAAATATTTCCCACCTACTAGCCACCCTAAATGGGAATCAAATAATTCCGGAAGATTATCTGATAGTCGAAGGCGACTTGATTTCATCAAATCGTAGAAATAATCCATACCTATTAGCATATCGATTTGACCAGCCTTGTAGAAAAATGGATCAGCTAACTCAAAACCAGGAGGAATTTTCCATGAATCAACATCAATATTAACAGATGGGATCGAACTAGTTATCTTGGGTGTTACTAAGCAATCCAGTGTCAAAGAATAGTTGCTACATTTGGAATGGACTTGGATGGTACTTTTTTGCTTGATAATCGACCTTACACTACCAATACCCGTAATCGGAATATCAACCTCACTTGTCGGTACTTTCAAAACGTTTATCAATGCTTGCGTAATAAAACTCACCTGCGAGCCACAATCCAAAAGCACCCTGCAAGGTTGAGGACATTGGTTGTAATCCATAACATTAACCAACGCAGTTAGAAGCAAAACTTGATGGGACGGTCGGTCAGGAACATGAAAATTGGCGGCGTGCACCGCTGTACTTGTTGACGGTCTACTGCATACTACTGGTACTGGAACTCTTGACGATGTTGGCGCGGTCGATTGTGGATGGATGCTTTCACTTGACGCGTTGTTATGATTCGATTGCTGTAGTTCTCTCTCAGAATGAAGCAATGTATGATGCTTCCTTCGGCACTTGAAACAGGTTTTCTTTGACGAACATTCGGTCACACGATGGCCGAGACTTAGGCAGTTGAAACACATCCTTTTCTCTTTAACTTTTACAAGACGGTCACTCACTAAAAGTGCATTGAATTGAGGGCATTTGAAGGTAAAATGCTCACCGTTGCAGAATGCACATTGTACTGCTGCTTGAGAAGGAGTCACAACTGTGTTGGTCTTTGACGACGGTATCTTATTTGAAGAAAATTTAGCTTGGCCTCTCTGCCGTGACGAATCATAGAAATCCGACGATTGACATCTCTCCAACACGCAAACACGACTCTTAAGAAAGGCTATGGTAGCATCATACGTTGGCAACTCACCTTTCTCTACTATCGATTCCCACAACTTTTTCGTGTCGTCGTCCAGTGCCCGTGCAAGAAGGAACACTACCATGTGCTCTGAAACACCAATAATTTCCTGCCCAAGATACTTTAGATTGGCAACATGACTTTCCACCGTTTCCACTAGCACTCTCAATTCATTATAGAACTCCTTTGTCATTCGTTTGATGGACAACAAACCTGCTAAATGGCGCTCAATCATTTTACGCTTATCGGAAAAACGTTCTTCCAGAAGTTGCCATGCACGTTCGTAGTTGCCATCGCTCACTGTTTTAGCGTCAATCAGACCAGTTGCATCTCCGATCAACGCTTTTTCCAGGTGGTATAATTTTATGCGCGGGGGTTCGCTGCTTTTATCTACCACATCCTGGAACATGACCTTAAACTTTTCCCAGTGTTCGAATCTGCCATCGAAAGTAGGAATAACACGTGGGAGCGGTTGCTGAATAACAACAGATTGGGGCTGAGCGACAAATGGCTGTAGCACTTGCGTGGCATTACCTTGCATTAATGATTCCAATGAGATGGACACTTCCTCATGAAGCTCCACGAAATTCAAAAAGAACTCGTCCTGTTCTTCGCGTTCGGTTGCCGAAGAAAGAGCTACTATTTGCTCATGCAATCTCGTAAAATCAGCGTAAGCATTTTCAATATTTTTCTTGTACACTGTTACCTGGGCTATACTGAGCACTGTTTCCTGAGCATTGGCAATATCGAGCTTGAATTTTATTCTCGAAACAATTCGCTTCACTAAGCCACGGCTGTGTATGAGCGCATCCATCTCGTCGCTAGCGGTTACTTCTTCTTCTTCTTCTTCTTCTTTGGGCTTTGCTACTTTCTTAGCGGGTGTTCTCTTGGTAGGCATTTTAACGGTACTCTTCTTAACAGCAAATCACAAATAGTTCCACTTTTACAAACTCTTCTTAATGTTCATTAATGTTTATTAGTCTTTTTGTAACGTTCACTTTTCACTTAATCGTCGTTTCTGTGCTTCGATCCACCGCCTTCCAACCACAAGTTTCGACGCTTCGAACTTCCACTAGCATGACAGACCAGTTCCGTCGGGCAGGTAACTTATACCAAAACCATTCGAAAATTTACCGAAGACTTTCACTTCACAATACCGGTCGGATCCGGCTCGAAGGACCAAAAAATGTTTTGGTTGGGATAGGAAAAGTAACTGAGTGGACTGTATGATGAACGCTGCCCGGGTGGATGGACGATTGATTTCTCCCTCACACTTCACTACGCGCCAGGACACTATTCTTCAAACTTGTCGGAAGGAAGCGACGATGGATACGAAGCACTTAATTACTATATTATGCAGACATTTTATAGGTACACTTTATCAGTTTAAATAAAAACTACTTCGTCTACTACTACTATAACACTGAATGGTTGATTGAAAAAACTAAATCCTCAAACTGAATCGATGATCGGAAAAAAACTGAATGAATGGTGACGCAGAGGGTCCGCTTCTTATAGGTGCTTGTAGTCTCCCATGCGACAGGCTCCTCATGCTGCGTGCTGATTGGCGCTGCGGTGTGGCGTTGTAACAGTGTACGTGTGTGGCTCGCACATCGCAAGCGTGATGAATGGACGGTGGCATGATCACGTTCATTATGGAAAAATACCGCGCGTCCGTTCTAGAATGTTCAGAACATGTGCTTTTCTGCGCAATATGAATTGCATGATTTTTCAGGAAGCTTCGCGAACTGAACACTAATTTATGTAAATCCGACTACGGTACAACATATTACAGAGAACAGACATCCAAGCTAGCATACTCGACTTGTGTAAATTTTTGTAACGGCCATTTCAAAATAACCCCTTGTTCACGTTAAAGTTACCCCTCGCTTTTGTTAGTTTGGCGATTCGTTTGATGGCGGCGCCATAGGCGCCACCCGTAAGCATCTGTCAAAATTAAAAAGTATCTTTTTATATCCTTGAACCTTGAACTAGTACGAGATAAACAGATAAATATATATTGATTCAAAATTACAACAGGTTGTGTTCAGATGCTGTCCTCGTTAATGTGGAAAAATCTTTTTTCGCTGAGCCTGATATTGAATTCATTGAGGACGAAGATTTTTTCAAATGAAAAATGTTGCTCACCGATACAGCTTTTCCAACGGCCTAATGGTCTCTTTCGCTGAGTTCCACTGGTTTGCGAAACAGTTATTCGAAACAGTCACATACAGCACATCAAATGTTTTGATTGACTCACTTAACTGCAAATTTTATGAAACACAACAACTACGCTCCAGTCGATTCACTTAAGGCTCTACCGAACAACACAACTAGTCTATCAAGTAGGGGGTTAACTGAGTAGAATCAATATATATATATATATATATATATATATATATATATATATATATATATATATATATATATATATATATATATATATATATATATATATATATATATATATATATATATATATATATATATATATATATATATATATATATATATATATATATATATATATATATATATGTAAATTATGCTATAAAGTTTCACGTTAGCATAAAAAAAATTTATTCACTATACTTTTAACACTTGATCGTTCCTAACTACACACAAGACTGAATTGAAAATCTATACCTATAAAGAAGGATTTCTGTCTGTCTGTCTGTCTGTCTGTCTGTCTGTCTGTCCGTATGTTCCTTATAGAATCGAAAACTACTGAACCAATCGGCATGAAAATATGCATGTAGAGGTTTTTTGGGGCCAGGAAAGGTTTTAGTGATGGTTAGAAACCCCTCCCCCCATTAAGAGGGGGGGCTCCGATACAAATGAAACACAAATTTCTCCATAACTCGACAACTAATCAAGCAAATAGAACAAAATTTGGCATGTGGGTGTTTTAGGTGACAAGAATTTATTCTATGGTAAATTGAGACCCCTCCCCTCTTTATAAGGGGAATTATAACACCTCTCCTCTTTAAAAGGGGGGGCTTCCATACAAATTTCCTCAGAACTCGAGAACTAATCACGCAAATGGAACCAAATTTGGCATGTGAAGGTTTTCGAGGGCAATAATATTTTCTATAGTAAATTAGGACCCCTCCCCACTTTAAGAGGGGGGGGCTCCTGTACCAAAGAAACACAATTTTCCTCATAACTCGAGAAGTAATTAAGCAAATGGAACCAAATTTGGCATGTGAGTGTTTTTGGAGACAAAAATTTTTTCTATGATGAATTGGGACCCCTACCCGTTTTAGGAGGGGGGGATCCTATACACATGAAATACAAATTTCCTCATAACTGAAGAACTAATCAAGCAAATGGAACAAAATTTAGCATGTGAAAAATTTCGAGGGCAAGAATATTTTCTATGGTGAATTAGGACCCCTCCCAACTTTAAGAGGGGGGGCTCCTATACAAACGAAATACAAATTACCTCATAACTCGAGAACTAATCAAGCAAATGGAACAAAATTTGGCATGTGGGTGTTTTTGGAGACATTATTTTTTTCTATGATGAATTGAAACCCCTCCCCACTTTAGGAAGGGGGGCTCCTATACAAAGGAAATGCAAATTTCCTCACAACTCGAGATTTAATCAAGCAAATGGAACCAAATTTGGCATGTGCCAGTTTTCTAGGACATGAATATATTCTATAGTGAATTAGAACCCCTCCCCACTTTAAGAGGGGGGGCTCCTATACAAACGAAATACAAATTTCCTCATAACTCGAGAACTAATCAAGCAAATGGAACCAAATTTGGCATGTGAAAGTTTTCGAGCGCAAGAATATTTTCTATGGTGAATTGGGACCACTCCCAACTTTAAGAGGGGGGGGCTCCTATACAAACGAAATACAAATTTCCTCATAACTCGAGAACTAATCACGCAAATGGAACCAAATTTGGCACGTGGGTGTTTTTGGAGACAAAAATTTTTTCTATGATGGATCGGGACCCCTACCTACTTTAGGAGGGGGGGCTCCTATACAAATGAAATTCAAATTTCCTCATAACTCGAGAACTAATCAAGCAAATAGAACCAAATTGGGCATGTGGAGGTTTTTGGAGGCAAAAATATTTTCTATGGTGAATTAGGACCCCTCCCAACTTTAAGAGGGGGTGCTTCTACACAAATGAAATACAAATTTCCTCATAATTCGAGAACTAATCAAGCAAATGGAACCATATTTGGCATGTGGGTGTTTTTGGAGGCAACCATTTTTTCTATGATGAATTAGGACCACTTACCTTTTTAAGAGGGGGGGCTCTCATACAAACGAAATACAAATTTCCTCATAACTCTAGAACTAATCAAGCAAATGGAACCAAATTTATCATGTGGGTGTTTTTGTAGGCAAGAATATTTTCTATGGTATATTTTCTATGGATTTCCCAACTTTAAGAGGGGGGGGGGCTCCTATACAAATGAAAAACAAATTTCCTCATAACTCGAGAACTAATCAAGCAAATGGAACCAAATTTGACATGTAAGTGGTTTTGGACGCAAGATTTTTTTGTATGGTGAATTGAGACCCCTCTCTTCTTTAGAAAGCGAGTTATGGCCCATCTCCCCTTTAAGAGGGTGGGCTTCCATACAAATGAAATGCAAATTTCCTCTTATCTCGAGAACTAATCAATCGAATGGAACCAAATTTGGCATGTGAGAGTTTTAGATGGCAGAAGTTTTTTCTATGGTGAATTACGACCCCTTCCCCTTTTAAGAGGGGAGCTCCCATACAAATGAAATTCAAATTTCCTTATAACTTGAGAACTAATCAAGCAAATGGAACCAAATTTGGCATGTGGGAGATTTTGGAGTCTTGAATTTATTTTACGATAGTTAGAGACCTCTCACCCCTGTGGTAGGGGGATGTGGACTCTCATACAAATAAAACAGAAATTTTTGCGAAACTCAAAAACTAATCGAACTCGAGAAATTCGAGACTCTTCCATAAAACATTAGTCAATACAAGACCACAAAAACTATCTATAGTAACACTAGATCATTCAGGACGAGACGGTCGCGAGTGTTGCCGGTGACCCGCCGTCGGAAGCGCCGCCCACTGGGGGGCTTGCAAAACTTGAGATTGTGACAAAGATCATCCGAGATTCATGATTTATGTACAACACAGGTTAATTTGTGGCAATACGAAGTTTGTCGGGTCAGCTAGTTAATTCTATAAGGCTTATATCTACTGAATCTGCTGATGCGTCGTTTCCTCGGGTGGTTCGATTCTGATTCAACCTTTGTCCGCGTGGTTCGATCGGGTCTTGCAGTCGTCATCGGTTGTTGATCGATGGTTGCGTTGATGGTTTGGTTCCTCGGTTTGTTGCTATGGGTCCCGGCTAGGTTTTCGCTGACGTCTTGACTTCGGGTGCGCTTTGGTCGGGTAGTTGTGGTGTAACGCCTCCCCTCTTAGATTGTCGTCCGTCCTCGGGCGATTTACCGAAAAGGATGAGACTTGGTAATGGTGTCGGTTTAATTTGCTTGATAGGGTCTTTAGGTTCCGTGGTGGTTCCAGCATGGTTATGGATTTCTAGAAAGGATTCTTCCTTTGATTTGATTTTTCTGTTGATAATATAAATAGTAAGAGAGCAGATAATGATTAGTATGAGGAGGATTCCTCCTCCAATGCACTATGGTCCAGAAAGCGATTTTAGACGGACAAAAATGATTGCGCCTAAACGGAATATTCTAGCTCAATGAAGTCTTCGGCAACTTTTTGAATAAAAACATGACGCATCTTTTGAAAGGGTCGTCCAATGTTCAGATGATACCGTAACAACAAGTCAAGTAATAATTTTTTAAATAAGTTTGTTTTCCATTTTTTAGTTTCAAAACATTAAAGATAGATTAATTTCCCATAACTTTTTTAAACACTTCAAATTTCTAACTCTTATGTATTTTCAGCAGTGGACGTTTGTTTATGAACGACCCGTAAAATCATATTTCCTCTTATAACTCATTTATCTCAACAAATAGCTCAATATGATGTTCTACAAAAATTTGTATACGTAAGAGAAGAATATTTTTGCAGAAGACTGTTTTGCTTTATCTTTATGAGTTAATAAGTTATAGCCGAATTCAGGTTAAAAACAGACCAATTTTACTGAAGCATAACTCAAAAAGCGGCAAACGGATCTTGATGAAACTTTGGCGATTTAATATACACATATGCATAAAGTTTTTAGCAAAAAATGGTGGAGGTGTTATTTTTTTAAAAAAAGATAAAATTCTTTGAATTTTATGATTTACTATAGCTAAAATTGTCGTTTTCTTCATAGATTCACATTCAAGTAATCAAGTATGCGACCACGGAATACTATACACAACAAATATACTGCCAATAACCATGGTTGATACTAAAATAGTGAATGCATTCAAAGAGTTACATTCGCAATCTTGTTTTTAAGCGAAAAAACTAAAAGAATGTTTAATAATAACCTTGAATTAAACGATTTTTACGATCCCTTTAGATACTAACACGGACTTTTACTGTTATACGCGTATATTCGCAATATGTTTTGAATGTTTTTTGAAAATATTTTATAGACTAAAAATAACTGCGATGTGAAAAACGACGAAGATGAAGCAGAGCTGCGGAAAACTTATGATTTGCGCGTAATCGAACTACTTACGAAGGAAATTCCACTAATTGTTATACTTTTCGGGAAATTTACCATTGAAATTCAAGAAGAATTCTATTATGATTTTTAAATCCATTTAAAACTATAAAATTAACAATGGAAATAAATCGGGATTTATTCCACTGAAACGCTCAAAAAACTTCAGTCAATTTCAACATTTATTAAATATACACCACGTTGATTTATTTGGGCGAATGCACGAGATGCTAATAATTATTAGCAAACATATAACTAACCCTTCAACGGGTAGACTTCTGTAGATAGTTTTTGCTTTGAGAGTCTTAGAGCCATATATGAAATTTATTCTAATTGGATAACACAATATCTGTGCTGAGAATAGATTGAAATTTTGGCATCAGCATTGCAACATTCTGACTATGCGTTTAAGAGTTCTTATGTTTTAAAATCAAAAATTCAGGAAAATTGTGACGAAAATAATTGCACGATTTTTGTCAATTATTACTTTTGAAAACATAGGACATCTAAAACAAAATGTTCGACCTCAAAAATATTCAGTGATGAACTATGCACTGAGTTTTGTAATATTTGGAAAAAACAAGGATTGGATATGAAACCCAAAATAAAGATTTTATAATATGCCTTAACTGTTGCTAGTCCAGATTATTACTTTTGCATGAATATCAAATTGACTTTCTTTTGAGTGTGCTTTCTTGAAAAATAGTCATTATCTATCGTTGCCTCTTTAGAAGGTTAAATATGTACAGTTTGTGACCATATTTTGCCACGGTCACAATAAAATCCTTTGGTCACTGGGCCAGCTTGATTATTACCCTTATTTATATTGTTCTTTTTTTGTAAATATTGTAAGTAAATGTCTGAATGTAAAATAAATGTCAGTTCTCTGTGCTTGCATGTTTGAGAGACGTTTATTTTATGTTTAATAGCCCAAGTTGGTGTCCTCGAATATTATTTATTAAAAATTATTTTCCCTGTTATTAATTTAAATTATTTTCCTTTTTTTTGTTATTTATTTGTTGCATGTTATATTTTTCGGTTAGTTTAGTTTTGCTTGATATTATTTAGGATTTAAATTTAGGGTTAGGAAAGTAGAATAACAAATAATTCGCATGCAACTGTTAATGTTAAAGTTATTATTAAGTTCAAGTTTGATCGGGACACCAACATAAAAACGATAAAAATTGTTAGAAAATAAGAAACATAAATGCTTGGAGGAAGGACAACAAGGGAAGGCGGAGCGATGCAGGGAGGGTCTAAGATGGAAAGCGGACAGATGATGAATAAAAGGGCTCGCTTAAGCGAGCGCGGGAGATTATTATTAAAAATTGAATTTGGAAACAGACGAGACCCGGAGGTGACTAGTGCGCGTAGCCAGTAGTTGGCCGTTATTCTACCCAATAGGAAGATAAGTGTTGGCAAAAGTAAATCTACCACTTTGCCAGTAGTGAATAACAATCCTGCCGTTGAAATGTAGAGCCGAAGAGTGGTGTGCGCAGTGCCTCCGGGCGTCTATCCGGCCGTTCGTCTTAAGGCCGTGTTTCGACTAAGTGTCGCCGTTCGTTATTAGGCCACGTTAAATCTGGTAGCCGGAGCTGCCCTCCATTTTGTGGACCCCTTCTGCTAAAGCGGGACGTCGCTGCGTACTTCTGCTGACCATCGTCGTTCACCCCCGGAGCACCCCTTGCATCGCAGCCGCCTACAGCAAGTCGACCAACGAAGAGCAACAACCATCCCGGCACGCGGTGTGCCAGAAGGGAGATTTCCGACGAATTGCGCAAGTACAGTGAAACAAAAAAAACCTACTAACACTATTGCTTAAACAAAAAATAAATGTATGGTCTGGTAATTTTCGAGCTGTAAATTTATTTAAATTTGCACTTCCTTTTGCTTGTCTTTGAAGTTTGCTCGTTATAGTTTTATTCCGCTCAGTGACCATTGGTGTTGGCGTGGGTTGTAAGTCCGCCATTTTGTAGTTTTTTCCAGGAGACCAACCAAGACGACCCAAGCCGGTAAGAAACAAAGGCTATTGTATTAAAGAATTTATTCATTGTGTACAAAAAGAATTGTAACAATTGGCGCCCAACGCAAAAATATAAAAAAAGTGGCTTAGTTCTTAGACCAGAAATAAGCCCCTTTTTTTAGTCGGTCTCCTGGGGAAAATTCATTTCACTAATCGTTAATGAATGTCATCAGTTTTATAATTAAATTGCGAAGATTTGCCCAAAGAAGAAGAAGTGATAAAACGAATCGTTGCGGGTGATGATAAAAAAAAAATCTTATAATTCGAGTGCCGAAAGCTATGCGTTCGTATGAGTAGTAACGTCAAACACCGATCGATAAGTATGCTCGTTCATCGTTGCTATCTGCAGCAGTGACATAATTGTCAAACACTGTTTATATTCGCTGCTGGTTGCGGAATCATTTACAGAAAAAGCAGGCTTAATTCCGTTTTTCTGTCGTGGTTTTTACAAATTTGGCCAAATTGGATGGATTTTTCAGCGTGAACGTTCGGGAAAAGTAGTGACATTTAGTTTTGAGAGTGCTACATCGAGTGTTCGGGATAGTGATTGTGGGGGAAAATTTAGTTCGTTCGGTAGTTTTCTGCTGTTCGAACTAATTAGTGAGTGTTTGGTGTTTGCTAGTTCTGACTGCGAGTGTGGGTGAAAAAAATTGTGTGGTTTTTCTATGCTACAGGCGTAGAAAAATAAGAGGGTGTCTCTAAAGTGTGATTGCGACTGAGTTTTTTTGGTTGTTCGTGAATTTTTTTGAGAATTTGTTTCACGATGGCCACTAGTCGTCTTACGTTCGACCAGGCTAGCGATTTGTTGTTTGAGTGGTACTATGGTATGAAAGTGGAGTGTTTGGTTGATGAGGAATTAAACCACGAAATGGAATCCCGTGCAGTGAATCTTGCACCGAGTCTCGACAGATCTCGCAAAAGAAAGTGGTTGAAAGAGCAACTCGGGGCGGAAAAAGCAGGTACTATCGACAAAGGTTCGCGTATTTTGGTAGGGGATCCGACGCATGAATTGAAGCAATGCATGCAAAAGTTTTCGGATTTGAAAAAAGAGTTGGGGGTAAAGGCGAGCGGAGATGCAGACGATAGGGTTATTTACACAAGAATGTTGCACTTTAGTATTCGCATGATAATAGCGTTATCCAATTCAAGGGGCTCGCCAAATCTCCACGGTCAAATACAAAATACTCTGGTCGAATTCGCGGAAGGTCTTGAGACTGTTTTTGGAAATAGTTCCGTATCGTTGACTGGTCCGGATCAAGGTGATTCATGCAATGCAAACACCGATTCAGTTCAAACTGATCCCCCGATAGAAGCGTTGTCTCTTGATGATAGGGATCATTCTGAGAATACAGCTGAAGTTACTACAGTAGTCCAACGAGCAGCTCCTCTGAATCAAGAAGATTTAGACTGGATTCACTCGTTACAAGCCCGTATTGTAGAACTGGAGTCTGAATTGGCTCGAGTGAAAGCTACAAGAGAAGCAGCCACACAAACTGCTGATGATTTCGGTATTTTGCAAAATTTCCCTTCCTTTTCCAATTATCCAAACTCTCAATATCAAAATCCTTTCGATGGTTCTCAGAACCACCTTCCTCTTCCCAACATTCCTGAATACCCCGTTTCGAAACGAGTCTCAAACCCTTTGGTGAGAGATACCGTTACGCAAACACTTCCCGATTATCCCCGTATCCTCCACAGTTCCCTTCCGCATCCTAGTTATCAATTTCAAAATCCTAATCCTTACGGTGCACCCTTGAATTATCCATATTATCCTTCTGTCCCACATAATATCCCAACTCCTGTTCAACATGCCTATCCCGTACCAAACTTACCTGTGCATAATTCCCATTTTGCATCGATTCCAAATCGGCATACTCTACCTGTTTCTAAATGGACCATTACAAAATATGGTGGAGAAGACCAAGGTTGGAAGCTCAACGAGTTTCTAGAATTGGTTCATGCACTAGCTCAAGCTGAGCGTATTTCGGAAACAGAACTGTTTGAATCAGCCATTCACTTTTCGCTGGTTCAGCACTTAAATGGTATATGACTCAGCGCGCGAGTGGTAGATTGCTGAGTTGGCAGCATCTCGTCTTTGAGCTGAAGCGTGCCTTCATGCATCCAGAGCTTGATGCCTGGATAAAGAAGAAGATATATCAGCGACAGCAACAAAGAAACGAGTCCTTCCACGATTTTTATTTTGAAATCGAAAAGCTATTTCGTACGATGAATGTTCAAATACCTGAATACGAAAAGCTCCAGATTCTACTACAGAACATTCGCTCGGATTATAAACGTGCTCTCGCGTTTACTCCGATAGTTGATTTAGTCTCACTTGTGTCTGCGGGACAAAAGTTAGACTCGATTAATTTTTCCTCCTACAACCGAGTTTTCGGAAACGATAGGACCGTCCAGGTAGTTGACGATACGAGCTCGAAATCCAAAAAGAAAGCCAAGAACCAGCCACAGTCTCAGCAGAGTAGCGCGCAAGTTGCCGCTACTTCCGTTAGTAGGAACCTTCCGTCTACTGGCAATACACAAAATCGCTTTTCCCAACCGTCTAAAAATGATCAGCGTAACGCGAACTCGCAGGAACAGCCGAATATTTCCAGCTCTTCCTCCCAACCGGAACCTGTAGCAGGACCTTCAGGGAATCAAAACCGTCCTAAATTTAATATCGACGACTTAATTAACGCACACGTACCTCCCGCAAGCAATACATGCTTCAATTGCGGTCGAGCCGGACATCATATGGCCATGTGCCGGCAGCCCCGCGGACTCTTCTGTAGCCGGTGTGGCCTACGCGGCTTCCCGACAAATTACTGTCCGTATTGTTTAAAAAACGGTCTTCACGCGGCCCAAAATCGCGGTTCGCAGAACACAGACGCGTAAATAATCCCGACACCGTTGACGCGAAAAGTCGTTCTGGACTAGCGCGAAAATATAGAAAAACACATCCTCTGATTCCACAAAGAAGAAAAACACGGCATAAACACTAAAAAGTGCATCACTTTATTAAAAAAAAAACTCGTGAACAACACCATTCCTCTGCTTCTCCGTCTGCATAGCTCCATTTTTCGAAAACATGTTGAACCTACAAGAAAAACCGAAAAGAAAATCATTAATTACATATACTTACCGAAAATTGTCCGTATAATCTGCTTTTCTGTCCTAAAATTGCCTAAAATTATCGCCTTGAGCGCGATGTGTTCCGCAGGTGAGATTAATGTTTGGGATGATTTTGACAGAACAGAACCGTAAACATAAGTTAACTAGTCGACGACAGGGTTGTGTTGTGTCAAGCTGCAGAAGCAGTCTGCGCACGTACGCAGCCAGTCGACAATACACGCTTAACGTGAATAGTATCATTCCATGTGTTTCCCACTTTCTGTTCTCACGAGTTGAGATGTTTTATAGGGAAATTCATGATGAGTGAACTAGTTTACATCGTGCATCATAGTATTGATGATATTATTTAGTATAAGTTTAAGATTAGGGACCCCTAGCATAAATAGTGTAGTATGAAGTTGCGATTGATGTGAGTGCGTGATTTGAATGAATGCGAAGGAAGAATGAAAGGAATGGTTGAATTGTATGAATGATGTTGATTAAAAGGACTAGAATGAACGTAGAAATTTACAGTAGGGATGGATGAATGAAATGAATGACCGAATAGCACGAATGAGAAGGAAATTGAAATTCGTTTGGTCCAAATTGATATTTGCGACGAGGAAAAGAAAAACAGATAGCCGGTTGTTTGATAAGGCTTCGGTGGAGTAAAATTAGTTCGTAATCGGTTCTGTTAGACATTCCTACTCAACATGCGCGGCAATGGCAGAAAAATCTTTTATCTGACGCAACACGTAGATTCGATAATAAACACTGAGAATCTTCCGTAAGGACAATCGGAGAGTTTGATTGATTCTGATTTTGACAGTTTTCGGATGGAGTGTTTGGATGGACAGGCTCACTGCTTTAAAACCTTTTTCGATCCCATGGAAAGAGATCCTCTGTTTCACATGATCATTCACTGAATAGTTCTGGTATTGAAGGAGAAGTAGTCGCATACTGCGGATGGCCAGGCTCACTGCTTTAATACCTAATACAATTAAGTGGAAATAGATCCTCTGTCTAATATGAAAAATCATCCATGGAATGGTAAAGGTTTTGGAGGAGAAGTAGTCGCATCCCGAAGATGGACAGGCTCACTGCCTCTGTGTCACACAATTCATGAGAAAGAGTTCTTCGGGATTCTATCTCATGAATTGACCTGATACTCAGGGAGCAGTAGTCGCATCTGCCGTTGATGGCCAGGCACACTCCACTAGTGTCATACAATTCGTGAGACAGAGTTCCTCTGGTTTCTATGAAAAATCATCTCACGAATTGAACTGATACTAAGGGAGAAGTTGTCGCATCGTACGGTGACGTTGGTGGTCAGGCACACTCCACTAGTGTCATACAATTCGTGAGAAAGAGTTCCTCTGGTTCCCATGACAAATCATCTCACGAATTGAACTGATACTGAGGGAGAAGTTGTCGCATTAAACGATGACGAATGGTGGACAGGCTCACTCTTCTAGTGTCATACAAAATGCGGGATAGAGATCCTCTGATTATCATGAAACAATCATCCCACAATTTGCACTGATACTGGAAGAGAAGTAGTCGCATCGGATGTCAGCACTCAAATAGAAAAAAAAACTTTCAGTTTTTTTTTAATCCGACTCGGGGAAAATTGTGACCATATTTTGCCACGGTCACAATAAAATCCTTTGGTCACTGGGCCAGCTTGATTATTACCCTTATTTATATTGTTCTTTTTTTGTAAATATTGTAAGTAAATGTCTGAATGTAAAATAAATGTCAGTTCTCTGTGCTTGCATGTTTGAGAGACGTTTATTTTATGTTTAATAGCCCAAGTTGGTGTCCTCGAATATTATTTATTAAAAATTATTTTCCCTGTTATTAATTTAAATTATTTTCCTTTTTTTTGTTATTTATTTGTTGCATGTTATATTTTTTGGTTAGTTTAGTTTTGCTTGATATTATTTAGGATTTAAATTTAGGGTTAGGAAAGTAGAATAACAAATAATTCGCATGCAACTGTTAATGTTAAAGTTATTATTAAGTTCAAGTTTGATCGGGACACCAACATAAAAACGATAAAAATTGTTAGAAAATAAGAAACATAAATGCTTGGAGGAAGGACAACAAGGGAAGGCGGAGCGATGCAGGGAGGGTCTAAGATGGAAAGCGGACAGATGATGAATAAAAGGGCTCGCTTAAGCGAGCGCGGGAGATCATTATTAAAAATTGAATTTGGAAACAGACGAGACCCGGAGGTGACTAGTGCGCGTAGCCAGTAGTTGGCCGTTATTCTACCCAATAGGAAGATAAGTGTTGGCAAAAGTAAATCTACCACTTTGCCAGTAGTGAATAACAATCCTGCCGTTGAAATGTAGAGCCGAAGAGTGGTGTGCGCAGTGCCTCCGGGCGTCTATCCGGCCGTTCGTCTTAAGGCCGTGTTTCGACTAAGTGTCGCCGTTCGTTATTAGGCCACGTTAAATCTGGTAGCCGGAGCTGCCCTCCATTTTGTGGACCCCTTCTGCTAAAGCGGGACGCCGCTGCGTACTTCTGCTGACCATCGTCGTTCACCCCCGGAGCACCCCTTGCATCGCAGCCGCCTACAGCAAGTCGACCAACGAAGAGCAACAACCATCCCGGCACGCGGTGTGCCAGAAGGGAGATTTCCGACGAATTGCGCAAGTACAGTGAAACAAAAAAAAACCTACTAACACTATTGCTTAAACAAAAAATAAATGTATGGTCTGGTAATTTTCGAGCTGTAAATTTATTTAAATTTGCACTTCCTTTTGCTTGTCTTTGAAGTTTGCTCGTTATAGTTTTATTCCGCTCAGTGACCATTGGTGTTGGCGTGGGTTGTAAGTCCGCCATTTTGTAGTTTTTTCCAGGAGACCAACCAAGACGACCCAAGCCGGTAAGAAACAAAGGCTATTGTATTAAAGAATTTATCTCATTGTACAAAAAGAATTGTAACAAGTTCCGGGAATACACAGAACAATCTATATGTATAGCTCTATGGCTGGTATCCTTTGCCTCCAACAGTGGACAGTGCAAATAGTATTTAGATTTCTTAATTATGTAATTTATCAGCGTATATATAATAGTTTTTCTCTCAATGTAGGCATAAGCGTTCGTATTTATAAAGATGTATAAGATAAGCGTTCGTATTTGTCTCGATAAAACATAAATAGTAAAGCAACAAGCTTTGTATTATGTTTTAGACATTTTCTAAAAAAATAGTTATACAAAATTATGTTTTAACGCTTTGAAACTGAGCAAGAAACTGTACCTGGGCAGTTAGGGATGGATAAAACGAAAACTTTAGCTATAGTAAATCATAAAGTTCAAAGAATTTTATCTTTTTTTAAAAAAATAACACCTCCACCATTTTTTGCTAAAAACTTTATGCATATGTGTATATTAAATCGCCAAAGTTTCATCAAGATCCGTTTGCCGCTTTTTGAGTTATGCTTCAGTAAAATTGGTCTGTTTTTAACCTGAATTCGGCTATAACTTATTAACTCATAAAGATAAAGCAAAACAGTCTTCTGCAAAAATATTCTTCTCTTACGTATACAAATTTTTGTAGAACATCATATTGAGCTATCTGTTGAGATAAAAGAGTTATAAGAGGAAATATGATTTTACGGGTCGTCCATAAACAAAGGTCCACTGCTGAAAATACGTAAGAGTTAGAAATTTGGAAAGTTTAGAAAAGTTACGTGAAATTAATTTATCTTTAATGTTTTGAAACTAAAAAATGGAAAACAAACTTATTTAAAAAGTTATTACTTGACTTGTTGTTACGGTATCATCTGAACATTAGACGACCCTTTTAAAAGATGCGTCATGTTTTCATTCAAAAAGTTGCCGAAGACTTCATTGAGCTAGAATATCCCGTTAAGGCGCAATCATTTTTGTCCGTCTAAAATCGCTTTCTGGACCATAGTGCAATGGTTGTTCTTCTTTTAGAACGATGCAAATCCAGTTTTACGTCCTGGAGGCTGTTCAAATTTTCCAATTTGAGGTGAGAGAACTCGTTTTGTTCTTCCGTGTAGTTTAGTTGTATCATCTTGCTTCCAAACACTGGAAGGAGGTATTCTTCGTTATTTTCCAGAGAGACTTGGCTATTGTATGTAATGTTCATCACTTTTATTGTGCAATTGTTTGCTTCTATGATTGTCGGAGTGTTGATCAATCTAGAGCTGTTGCATGAATCGGAAATCAGTACTTTTTCGTTTGTGTCAATAAGTATGATTCCTTTCTTGATTTCTTCTACACGGGTAGTTTGTCTTACGGGTTTTATGTCGCATTTTGGTGTGCGGTGATTTAAGAGGTTATAGATGCATTCGTCCTCGAGAAGAGTTGTCTTTTCACATATGTCGCAATGTTCAGTCTGTTTGTAAATGGAGTCTCCATGCTTTGCCACCAGCTTTATGTTTGTGTGGATTCGTGTGTTATTTATGTTGAGCGGTTGAATGTTGATCAGATCGAACTCGTTGTCGTCCAGAATGGGTATTTTCACCAGTATTAGAATTTCGCCTCGGCCTACAATTACGCTTCCTGAGCTATACTGAAATATTTGGTCTAAGTAATCTAATTTTAGTTTCTGTGCATTTAGTCTGTTAAAAATATATTTTTTCTCTTCAAATGAGAATAAATTTCTGTTTAAAACGCTAAATTTGGCAAATTCTATTTGTTCTTCTATATTACTAAGAATTTGGATTATTAAGTCAAGGTTTATGATCAGGTTGATGTATTCCAAATCGGCCCTAACAGTTAACGAACTGTTCCTTTGCTCTACGATGTGTTTGTTAATCTTTTTGAGAATATCCGTAATATTATTGATTTTGTTTTGTATTTTTTCATTGATGATTATTTGTCTTGATAGAGATTTCGAGACTGAATTTTCCTGTTTTGCTAGGGTACCTAAACTCTGATTTATGATTTCTAGATCGTCATTGTCTGGATTGCCTGCTAACAATTTTATCACTGATCCTAATGCATTGACTAGTGCTCTTCTGGTTCTGTGGGAATACAAACTCATCAATTTTCCTCTAGCATATTGGATTTTGAAATCTAGTGTGTTACGTAAATGGTCAATGATTTTCAGGTTTTCAGCTGTTCTTTCGATATAGTCTATGTTATTCTCGATAGATTGGATGTTAATTTTATGTATAATCCTCTCAAATCCTAACCTTATCCTGACTTGTTTTAGCTTTATGGCTATTATGCCATTGTTATGGGATACATCTTTAAATTTGGTACTGTTTATTAAGGCGATGAATGGTAAACTGTAACGAGAATTAAATGATTGGTTTATTGGTTAGTTTTTTATTCTGTTTTTATGTATTTTGATGTCATTGACATCTTCAAATGTTAGTTCATTGTTGGTTTTAACGGTTGTAGTTTTAAATGGGTCTTTATCTTTTGTTAGGCGTTGTGAGTTTTTAATATACTTAATGTCGCCAGGGTAAAGATTTGTGGGTTTTTTGTTAGTTTCGTGCTGTTGTTCATATTTGTTTTTTCGCCTATTTAGTTCGATTTTTACCGCTGACTGTAATTTTTTTGCTGTTTCCGATATCTC
Organism: Sabethes cyaneus; assembly: GCF_943734655.1. Taxonomy (NCBI): domain Eukaryota; kingdom Metazoa; phylum Arthropoda; class Insecta; order Diptera; family Culicidae; genus Sabethes; species Sabethes cyaneus. Next base: position 103,990,359 of record NC_071355.1, read on the forward strand.
TTCCATATTTGTTGTTCCTGAGTTATTGAATATTAAGTTTCGCGGTTGGTTTTTGATGGCTGAATGGAAGCTATTGTTGTAGATGTCTATTACGATGTTTATTTGTTCGTTTATCGTCAGATTGTTAAACTTCGCCTTATTCGTGCGGAAAATTTCTATTAGTGTCGAGTGGAACCGTTCCACTATACCGTTCGAGTTCGATCCACTCGCGAAGTGTATTTCGATTCCGAGATCGTTAAGGAATCCTACGAAGTCTATAGACCTAAAAGATGGCTCTTGGTCACATACTATACTCTTTGGTCTTCCGAACTGTCGAATGTGCTCGGTAATCGCGGTTTTTATGTCGATGATAGTTCTAGTGGTTAATGGGATGATGTTTGCGAATTTGGAAAAGGAGTCGACTATAGTGAGCCATTTTTGCCCTTTTAAAAAGAAAATGTCTATATGAACTCGATCGAAAGGTTTTTCTCCAAATATACTCTTTCTTATTAGTTTCGGTGGTTTTCTGTCAGCTTTTTTGCAAATATCACATGAATTGATAAAAATTTTGAGTTTTCGGTCGAGTTGTGGGAAAAAATGGGTTTGCATTATTTGGTTCTTATTTTCCTTTATGCCACGATGTCCATAGTGGTGTATGTTTCTTATGGTTTCATCCTGCTCTTCTTCCATTCTTATGTCGTCCAGTAAGGTTTCTGAAATGAAAACTTTGTATATATTATTACCTGAGAAGTGTTTTTTGTAAGTTTCTTGGACCAATTGCGCTAGTGACACGGGGACTTTTAAGCAATTTACACCCTTCGGGTTGAGGGTTTGTTTTAATATTTCTACCACGTTTTCTTCGGTGTATTCTTTTCTGACAATTGTGTGTCTATGGAATTTTGGAAAGACTTGCTCGTACGCTGATAACTCTATATTACCAATTTTAAATAAAACTTGCGTTCTGAAAACATTGATTGGCCTTTCGGTATATCTGATAAAATAATCGTCGCTTGTGTCTGCCGAGTGTACCGTCATTATGTCACTTTCATCATCCGAATCTTCTGCTGCTCGCTCAGACGGTTCAACGTTTAAAGATAGCGATGATTGCGAATGCATGTTTAAATGGTTTTTCAAATTTACGCGTGACAATGCGTCGGCGACTACGTTTTGTTTGCCTGGTTTATAGATAAGTTCATAATCAAACTCTTCTAAAGCCAATTTTCCTCTAATAATTCTATGGTTTGCGTTACTAAATGAGAAAGTTAGTGGTTGGTGGTCTGTGAACATTTTAAACTTCCTTCCATAAAGATAAGGTCTGAAGTGTTTCACTGCCCATACAATTGCCAGGAATTCTTTCTCTGTCGTTGAGTAGCGCTCTTCTGTTTGGTTTAATGTCCTTGAAGCATATGCGATAGGTCTGTCACGCCCTATCGGACCTTGTGACAACACAGCGCCTATGGCATAGTCGCTTGCGTCTGTTGTCAGTAAAAATTCTTTATTGAAATCTGGGTAAACTAATACCGGGTCAAGCATTAAAAGTTCTTTACATTTTTCAAAACACCTTTTTATTTCGGGTGTAATTTCAAATTCAGTTTCTTTCCTGAGGAGTACTGTTAGTGGTTTAACGATTTTTGCGAAATCCTTGATAAATCGCCTGTAGTAACCGAGCATTCCTAAAAATTGCCTTATTTCTTTTTCACTTGAAGGTAGTGGCCATTGTTTAATAGCTTCTATTTTGTCGCTATTTGGTCGTACTCCGTCTTCAGAGACTGTATGACCTAAAAACTGAGTTTCTTTTCTAAAAAACTCGCATTTGTCAAGTTGAATTTTTAATCTCGCGTCCTTTAATTTTTCAAGCACTTGAGATAGATTTTTTGCGTGTTCTTGAAGGGAGCTGGAGAAAACAATTATATCGTCCATGTAGACGAAGCAGCATACTCCGATTAAATCTCTTAGAATGCAGTCCATGACTCTTTGAAACGTCGCTGGGGCGTTCTTTAATCCGAATGGCATACGAGTGAATTCGTATTTGCCACCGTTTACCGAAAAAGCGGTTTTTTCTGTATCTTCCTTTGCCAACTGAATTTGGTGGAAGCCAGAAACCAAATCGATCGTTGAGAAGTATTTTGCTTTACCTAATTTATCCAGAATATCCGTGATTTCTGGTATGGGATATTTATCATTGATTGTTTTTTCATTAAGTTTTCTATAATCAATGACTAAACGAAATTTCTTTTTGCCAGACGCATCAGGTTTCTTTGGGACTACCCATACAGGAGAGGTGTATGGTGATATAGATTCCTTGATTATTCCGTCCGCAAGCATTTTCTTTATTTGGTCTTGTACCTCACTTTCGTATACGTAAGGATATTTGTACGATTTGGAGTGTACTGGCACATTGTCGACCGTTCTGACGTTGTGCTTTATTTTGTGGGTGAACGACAGTTTATCTGTCTCCACGTAAAGAACGTCTCTATAGTTGTTGATCACTTTCTTGAGGGCATGCTTCTCTTCATCATTCATGTGATCGTCTCTAAATGTGTATTTCGCAGGGTCGACCGTTTTTGGTAAATCCGTCAGGTCGAACGGGTCATTTTCAATTTCTACGTTGTTTGTGCTTCTGTAGAGGCCTGGTAATATTGAAAAATTGTCGAAAGGTTTTTCTTCTTTTACGAGAAAATCTCCATCATTTTTTGTTCTGATTTTTACAAATTGAAATTTTTGTTCTGTTAAGTTTATTTTATGTTTTTCGGGGAATCTCTTTTTCATATGGAAGGTCTTTCTACCGATTTTCAAAATGTTTTTGCTAACATCGATTTTCGCATTAAGATCTCGTAGTGACTCGTATCCAATGAGTCCATCAAAAAATTTATGAAATTCGAAAATGAAAAATTTTAATTTTTTGTTAATTTGAAATGGGTCAAATGATGCCGATTTATCTATGATGTGTGTGCCTTTTATATTGGTCACTTTTGATGTTGGCTCTATCTTACAGTTTTCAATATTTACGTGTGCTGGCGATAAAATTTTTGTTCGCTCCTGTGTCGATCAAAAATTTCATTTCACCTTTTGAAGTTTGGATAGTTATGTACGGAACGAAATTGTTGTCATTTTTTATTTTTTTCTTTGTGGTGCTTCTTCCACGTGAAAATTTAATTCCTCGTCGACAAAGTAATCGTCGTCGTCCGAGTTAAGCACGTTTTCGTCTTGTTGCTGCGAGGTGTCAAATTCGTCCTTGCAGTGTTTGCGTTCGGTTTCATGGTTGTTAACCTCTGTATGAGACCTTGCCGTTCTCATCGAAACGTCGTCGTCCGGTGGGGCGGCTCTTGTTTTAAATTTTCCGGACCCATAAGATTTTGTATGTGGGTTATTGAAATTTGAGGTGGACGGTTTTGCGATGAATTGGTTACTATTGTTATTAAAATTTGTAGGCGGTTTTGAAATATTAACGAGAGGTACATTTGGATTATTAAAGTTAGAATTTGTTTGTCTAACGTTTTTGTTGATATGGTCGGATGGCGGTCTTTTATTAAATTTTTGTCTGTATGCAGCATTCGCGTATTGGGTTGTGATGGCATAAGCCTCCTCCAGGCTTTTTGGCCTGTAGCTTCTGACATGCATTGGTAAATCATCCGTCAGTCCGTCTATAAATCTGGTGAGCGTTATTAAGCTCACTAGGCTATTTATTGCTTTTGTTGAGTTAACGTAGTCCTCCATCATTGCTGCTGTTGATTTGATAGCAGTATCGATGGTCTTGATTTTGTTATAATATTCAGTTAACGTCTTTTTTCCTTGGGTAATGTAGAACAAGGATTGAATATGCGACGTTAGATCGCGTCTGTCTCCGTAGGAGTTTAAAATTACTTCCTTGATTTCTGCCCAACCGTTCGGGTTACCAGCAGCAATCAAAATTTCTTTTGCTTCTCCCGTAATTTTATTTTTCACTGCCCTGACCAGTTGACTATACACCGGTTCGTCTTGATAGCTTTTAAAAAGATCAAGAGTATTTTCGGCGTCCTCTAGCCAAGCGTGGGTCTCTTTTTTATTACCCGCAAATGTTGCTAAGTTTTTAATGGGGTCTGGGGTCCTAAATTGTAAGAAGGGATCCTCAGCTTTTGCTTTCAAGTGTCTAATTTGACCGATTAGTTCGTTTTGGTTGTTGGTTAGACTCTTAATGTGCTGGAGCAAACTTTCAACTGTAATTTGTGGAATCGGAACTGGTTGAACATCGTCCAGTTCCGTATCCGAAAGGTCTGATTTAAATTCAGCCATGCTTGAGTACGAGTACGATATTCACTTACACTGCGCTTTCGCGATTAGTGGTTAGTTAGTTTTATTTTTTCTTTTGGATATTTCAGGTGTCTGCTTACCGCTGGTGGGGGCTCGCACCTCTGAATTAGTATGGTTTTTGATTAAAAGTCGTGGATTACTTACAGGTAGATTGTTATTTTCATCTCCTGGAGCCTGGGTAGATAGTGTCGGATTCCAAGTGGCGGGATTAATCCTCCTTTGTAGACTTCGTGACTGTGATACTAGATGTTCGCTCTGTTAACACTGTTCACTTCGTTTAACCACTTGGCCTTAAGACTGCGCCAATTATGCTATAAAGTTTCACGTTAGCATAAAAAAAATTTATTCACTATACTTTTAACACTTGATCGTTCCTAACTACACACAAGACTGAATTGAAAATTAATTCTATAAGGCTTATATCTACTGAATCTGCTGATGCGTCGTTTCCTCGGGTGGTTCGATTCTGATTCAACCTTTGTCCGCGTGGTTCGATCGGGTCTTGCAGTCGTCATCGGTTGTTGATCGATGGTTTCGTTGATGGTTTGGTTCCTCGGTTTGTTGCTATGGGTCCCGGCTAGGTTTTCGCTGACGTCTTGACTTCGGGTGCGCTTTGGTCGGGTAGTTGTGGTGTAACGTATATATATATATATATATATATATATATATATACTAGCTGACCCGACAAACTTCGTATTGCCACAAATTAACCTGTGTTGTACATAAATCATGAATCTCGGATGATCTTTGTCACAATCTCGAGTTTTGCAAGCCCCCCAGTGGGCGGCGCTTCCGACGGCGGGTCACCGGCAACACTCGCGACCGTCTCGTCCTGAATGATCTAGTGTTACTATAGATAGTTTTTGTGGTCTTGTATTGACTAATGTTTTACGGAAGAGTCTCGAATTTCTCGAATTCGATTAGTTTTTGAGTTTCGCAAAAATTTCTGTTTTATTTGTACGAGAGTCCATATCCCCCTACCACAGGGGTGAAAGGTCTCTAACTATCGTAAAATAAATTCAAAACTCCAAAATCTCCCACATGCCAAATTTGGTTCCATTTGCTTGATTAGTTCTCAAGTTATAAGGAAATTTGAATTTCATTTGTATGGGAGCTCCCCTCTTAAAAGGGGAAGGGGTCGTAATTCACCATTGAAAAAATTTCTGCCATCTAAAACTCCCACATGCCAAATTTGGTTCCATTTGATTGATTAGTTCTCGAGATAAGAGGAAATTTGCATTTCATTTGTATGGAAGCCCACCCTCTTAAAGGGGAGATGGGCCATAACTCGCTTTCTAAAGAAGAGAGGGGTCTCAATTCACCATAGAAAAAAATCTTGCGTCCAAAACCACTTACATATCAAATTTGGTTCCATTTGCTTGATTAGTTCTCGAGTTATGAGGAAATTTGTTTTTCATTTGTATAGGAGCCCCCCCTCTTAAAGTGGGGAAATCCATAGAAAATATTTTTGCCTCCAGAAACCTCCACATGCCAAATTTGGTTCTATTTGCTTAATTAGTTCTCGAGTTATGAGGAAATTTGAATTTCATTTGTATAGGAACCCCCCCTCCTAAAGTGGGTAGGGGTCCCAATTCATCATAGAAAAAATTTTTGTCTCCAAAAACACCCACGTGCCAAATTTGGTTCCATTTGCTTAATTAGTTCTCGAGTTATGAGGAAATTTGTATTTCGTTTGTATAGGAGCCCCCCCTCTTAAAGTTGGGAGGGGTCCTAATTCACCATAGAAAATATTCTTGCCCTCGAAAACATTCACATGCCAAATTTGGTTTCATTTGCTTGATTAGCTCTCGAGTTATGAGGAAATTTTATTTCATTTGTATAGGAGCCCCAACCTCCTAAAGTGAGGGGTCCCAGTTCATCATAGAAAAAAATTTTGTCTCCAAAAACACCCACGTGTCAAATTTGGTTCCATTTGCTTGATTAGTTCTCGAGTTATGAGGAAATTGTATTTCGTTTGTATAGGAGCCCCCCTCTTAAAGTGGGGAGGGGTCCTTATTCACCGTAGAAAATATTCTTGCCCTCGAAAATTTTTACATGCCAAATTTTGTTCCATTTGCTTGATTAGTTCTTCAGTTATGAGAAAATTTGTATTTCATGTGTATAGGAACCCCCCCCCCTCCTAAAGTGGGTAGGGGTCCCAATTCATCATAGAGAAAATTCTTGTCTCCAAAAACACCCACATGCCAATTTTGGTTCCATTTGCTTAATTACTTCTCGAGTTATGAGGAAAATTGTGTTTCTTTGGTACAGGAGCCCCCCCTCTTAAAGTGGGGAGGGGTCCTAATTTACTATAGAAAATATTCTTGCCCTCGAAAACCTTCACATGTCAAATTTGGTTCCATTTGCTTGATTAGTTCTCGAGTTATGAGGAAATTTGTATGGAAGTCCCCCTTTTAAAGAGGAGAGGAGTTATAATTCCCCTTATAAAGAGGGAAGGGGTCTCAATTTACCATAGAATAAATTCTTGTCACCGAAAACACCCACATGCCAAATTTTGTTCTATTTGCTTGACTAGTTGTCGAGTTATGCAGAAATTTGTGTTTCATTTATATGGGAGCCCCCCCCGCTCTTAGTGGGGGGAGGGGTTTCTAACCATCACTAAAACCTTTCCTGGCACCAAAAAACCTCTACATGCATATTCTCATGCCGATTTGTTCAGTAGTTTTCGATTCTATAAGGAACATACGGACAGACAGACAGACAGACAGAAATCCTTCTTTATAGGTATAGATATATATAGAATGCCAGTGTCGCTGTTTTTCTATACAGGACTTATTGTGGTAAACATGATGTTAACAATCTGTATCAAGTCTGTGAATCGGGAACTTCATTGTCAAAGTTGCTCATTGTTATTTATCTGTTCTTTATCTGTGCGCTGGTTGGTGCTGTCGTTAGTGCGCTCATCGCTGTTTTTTCATGCCAGTGAAATGTTTTTAAACGCTCATTTTCTTTTCGTCCGGATGAATTGAATCCCACAAGTGCGCCCTTTTGCACCAATTTTTTCAAAAATTTAAAGCAAGAGAAGTATCCAATCACATTACTTGGCAGCCATACTTGAAATTTTAAACTGGTTGTCAAAGTTTGACAATGAGATTCCCCTTTTGATGAATCTCAGGCACACACAAATATGCATATATAATGTAAATACATTATCTGAACATGTGTGATGTTTACCACGCGCACTGCAGCGACACTGGCATTCTATATATATTTATTATACTGAATTTAATGATTATTGCCGTCAAATCGAGCAAGTGAGGGTCCATTATACGGTTTACAATGCGACATATGTCGCCATTAGTGGACCCTCTTCATGCAAAATACACTAGAATTCCTATAATGGACCCAGTCGTCATCCTATTGCAAACCACAAGGGTCCTTAAAAGGAAAACGCACTCGACTTAATTATAGATGTTCCTGAGAAATAATTATTGTTGCAGTAGAAAGGCCAGGTCACACCGCTAAGTAGATTAATTTGGGTTTTCTGTAGATGATTCAGGGCGAGACGGCCGCAGGCCGCGAGTGTTCGCCGGCCACCCGCCGTCGGAAGCGTCGGCCATGGTGGGGGGGCATTTGAGCAGGCAGAAGGCCGCGAAAGTTTTATATAACATACTGTCGAAATTTTTAACTGCAACAGTTAAATCCAATGACTAGAACTATTCCATTCTATAAATCACAAACTGCTAGTTTGCTACTGCTTAACTGATTTTTAGGACACTGTTGTTTAATAAGTATTTTCAAAGCAATTTTGCACGAAAAAGCGAGGTTTAGAGAACTGTAACTTTTTTTTGTAACTGTTCGTTTTTAAATGGTGTTCTATGAAAGTAGTCACTCATTTCTAACAACTTGCTTTCCGAGGAACTGGCATTCGAGTAACTTAATTTCTTAGACTAATATCAAGTTTTTTTAGTCTTAACCTGCAGTCATACATATATATTAATATTTTTTTTGAAACGATGGTTCTGCAATTGATGAAGGGACGGTAGGGGAAAGAAATGAAAATTTTTTTGGTGAAGGAGGGGAAGAGGAGGGGAACAACGTCACGTGCAGTACCTTTCAAGTCGTAAAGGCCGGCATAGTGTCGTCGTCCTGAAAGTAAATAGTAGTTAGATTAAAACTTCTCGCTCGGTGGTAATTTGCAATTGATGCAGGAAGCGGCACAATATGTGTCGATAACCCAACCAAACGCGTCGCTATTCTTGAGAAGTGGATTTTGCGGTCTCCTTTTGTCCAGCGCCTCTATAGTTCAAAGGTACAAGTACCAGCGAACCACATGCCCTGGTGGGTGTTGTGGGTTCGAATCCGGTTATAATCTTAGATTACAGCTTGGTCAAGCATAGCTACCAATACCCCCCCCTTCCTTTCCGCTCTTCCCCTCCTTCACCAAAAATTTTTCATTTCTTTCCCCTACCGTCCCTTCATCAATTCCAGAACCATCGTTTCAAAAAAAATATTAATTTCTTAATTAAAATGCCTAAAATATTTTCCGGGGAAATTGTTTTCTAGAAAAAGCGTTTCGGGAAATATTCGCGCATACGAAGCTGTAAGGTGACGGACACGAATTTCCTATAGACGGGCCCGTCGATTCTCGTTTGTCACTCCGTCCGCAGAGTGCTTTAATGTCAATTCCGAACGAGCGGCATTGAACAAGGACAACACATACTGGGTTATTGAACAGATCGAATGGGAAATATTTTCTGTAAGATTGTTGAAATTTGGTAGAAACCGCAACCATAATGATTACAAGTATTACTTCAGGCATTGGCGGTTTATTCCTGTGAGGGGGGGGGGCGAAGTCTGGCTAAAGCCCCCGCATTTTTGTTTTATCAGTGTTTCGACAGCATATCAAAACTAAATGCTAAATAAGTAAATTAAGGTGAAACGGTACTGAATCCAACATGGCCGAAACGATGGCACCTATCTGGCTTTAGTTTTAAAGCGACGCAAATAAAAATTGCACTTGAGTTTTCATTTAAAATAATTAGCTACACTTATTTTTTCTTATGTCTTAAGTTTTAGCCCAAATTTTTCTATGGGGGGCTAATTTTTTCCTATGAGGAGCAAGAAATTTTTCAACTGTTTCAAAAACTTAACTTGGATGTTTGTTTGAATTCCGTCCAACTATGAATGGCTATGAACTATGAACTATGAATAACTGTAACAGCAGAATTTGACTCAGAATTAATCTTTATGTTAATAAAGCTGTAATATTTGGAAAAAGATCTGTAAAAAATGCGCTTCAGCCTTATGATTTTCCAGCCTTTTGATTCTTAGCCTTTCGTAGGAGACCCGTTTTCTAGGGAGCATCCCCGCGCCCGGCTATCACCATCTTCAAATATACCATAACCAATAGCCAGAATACCCGAATACTTAACATTAATTCTAGCATCCGAAAATTTTCAACGAAAATCCATTATTTTTCGATCTACCGGAGTAGGATTACCCCTTAATTCATAACGAATTAAGGCGGAACCGAAAGTGGCTAACGTTATTGTGTTAGTGCGACAAACACTGTACTGTACATCTTATGTGTTCGTTAAAAACCTAAACGTTTATTTGAATATTGCATTAGTATTGGTAATATATGTCAAATAGCGGAGCTTGCAAACATAAACAGCTGATCCGCAGCCAACCGCACTGACTACAAACATCCCGAAAAAGGGTTTGTTTTCTTTATCAAGGCATTCCGATTCAATCAAAATTAACAGCAGCAACTGAATAATGCGTAGGATCACTAGGATGTTTAATTAATCCGTTTGCATCGGATTGCGTTTTTGATTCCTGCGTTTGCGTTTTGTTTGTTTATTTCACTCTAAGCTCATCGATGCGGCGAAAGTTGAAAGCTCTTTAAAAGCTCATTGATGTGACGAAAGTTTGATACTGTGTTGCTGCTTTTTCCGAAATCTCTAGTTCAACGAAATATGTGCGTAACCAAATATCTATTAACTAATTCCAAATTATACATTGGTCGCTTTTATGAACACGTAATGATCGATATGTTCAGCAAAATTTATTTTCCATTAGCAATTATGTTTTGCTGAGCGTTTATTGATACACAGCAGATCGATAAATTGAATTACAAGTTTTAGGACATTATAACAGCGCTGGAAGCACTGATTACGTGGCGAAAGCGTGCTCTGCCAATACAGATGCATTTTTAAGGCACAAAACAATACATGCTTCGAATGGTAGCCATTTATCCAGCCATCTTTGAGCCACTTTCGGTTTCCCCTTAAAGTGATTGGGAAGTGAAATGGTTACTTGAAGAAGACATCGACGTTAACATTCTAGGTTCAAACAGAGAATTCAAAATAACCATTACAATCAGTCCACAATTATGGGTCACACATAATTATGGGTCTTTATCATTAGCTCTATCTACCGATTGATGCCTGAATATTATACTAATTGATTAATAGAATTGTTACTCATTAGTAGCACTAATAATTTGATCAATTATTAGATGATATTTAAACGCAAATAGGCAGCTACAGCTAAAAGACCCACAATTGTGGACTGACTGTATATAAGTAGAAGAATATTTCAAAACTCCATGGGGTGTATCATGGATGGACTGATAAAATAAATGTAAGATAAAACGCTTAAGTTTTTTTTTTGTACTTGGCACTGGAGGCTTGGCACTTTGTAAAAAATTTCTGCTTTTCAAACACACATCATTGATTTCTGGGATTTCAAAAGCAGTCTTTATGCTTAAAAGTTAAAACAAAAGGTATGTTCATGAAAATTTATTATTGTGTTTTGACAGACGCTAAGAATGGAGTGAAATCAGCTTCACAAACAAAATTATTATTTTTAGTATAAAAACTGCTTTTGTAATCCCATCCCAGAAATCAACGACGCGAGTTTGAACCTTAATATGATAGAAATAATAGAAGTTTCGGAAAGTGTGATATAAAGATAGAATGATGCCATTGGCATTTATGTGAAAAATTGAAGTTTTATTAAAGTTGCCAAAACAGATGTTACAAGGTTATTTACATTTTGAATATATACCAACCGTGACACATATAAAAGAATATTAAACGTTTGCTCACGTTATATTATTGACTGGAGGCCATACACGACGAACGTCCTCCTGACAAGAAGCTGGCAGAAACTGCATGTATTCATCAAGCAAAACTAAAAAAAAAATATTGTACTCTTTGTTCGAGAATAATCACACAGATTTTGTATATGATTATATTTATATTTACAATTTTGATCAGTTTTCCAAAGTTGCTCCAGTCGGGTTCGATTGTAAATTTCGTTATGATGAATAGTTTTTACTAATGCGTTTATTCGCGGGATCGTTGAGGAATACGTTTTGACAATGGTATCTGGAGATGACAGCAAAAATTCTCGGAATTTTTTCAATTTCGGGCATACATCCCCAGCCAAGAAAAATTTGGAAAAGTATCTGTAATGTAAATATGTTCATTAGTGTAAGGTATATTAAGGGAATCAAAGAGGTTTAATCGACGTATTTAGAAATCATATTTATTATTCGTATATATCGACCGAACGTATTAATAGGTGTTCCACGAATGAGCTCGTTGTTCGTTTCTCTCACATACATCAGTCTCAAGGGGCCAGTATCGTACGTGTGCGTGTACTATTCTTTTTGCACTGATATAAATGTATACTACAATTAGTGAGCGAATAACAATAAGCACAATAGAGCTTTTCAGTTATGTGTGTATTGGTGCTTAAAATAAGGGCAACAAAAGACCTTTAAACACAAAACTGCATGCATGCACAAAACAGACTCAAAATTTCAGCCAAATCGGTCAACATTTACAAATTTGACACCATTTTTAAGAGTTGTAGAATTCTCATATATCACCCGCCTAATCTTACAACTGAGCATCTTGAACACGATGTAAGATTAGGCGAGTGATATATGAGAAGCAACAAATCTAAAACTCTTAAAAATGCTCTCAAATTTGCAAATGTTGACCGATTTGGCTGAAATTTTGACCAAAGTCTTAGGATTGAATATAAAACAAGTGATGTTGAGCTCAGGATTATGAGTCATTTTTAAGGTCACTTTATAGACCCCTAAAGTGAGAAAAATTTCATTTTTGTAGTTAAATTTCATATTTAATTGAAAAAATCTCGTCTAACTTTTGTAGAACCATAGTGTATGCGTATATATTCTAAAAGCTTGTCCTCTAAGCTTTCCAAAAATGTATAAAACACTTAAAATTGCTTGAAAAAATATTGAGTTATTCATGATAGTATGTGTACACCTAGCCAAAAAACGTTTTTTTACAATAACTTGAAATTTTGGGGGTGGTAGGAAGATTTCAAATGTGTTTTTATGATGTACTAGGTGTGACTAACAACGTACACTAGGTCATTTGAGAAGTATTTTTTCCGTGTAACACCGTGTAATCGCATATCAGTCCTATCTGCATCATCATCGAGGTGAGAAAACAGCGTTTGAAGGTATTTTTTTTGTTTTGGTTATTTCACCTGTTGAGCGCAGTTTATTCCTATTTTTTCGAGATAATATAATGAAATAGAAGCTATATCAAGCTTCTTTATCAAAATATTGCATTTTTTGTGAAATTGGCAATGAAAAATAAGGTAGAGACTGATATGCGATTACTTAGGCCATCGAGTAGCTAAATAATCGCATATCAGTCTCAGTTCTTCTCAGTCGCAACCTGTTCGGATAAAAGACGAATTCTCCAGAGCAGCTATTGGATTTAGCAGCTTGAAGCTGTAATTGTATTTAATTTAAATAGTTAAAGTTTAAATAGTTAAATCAGTCTCAAATCTATGCTTACAAATTTTAGTCTCCGTCAATATGCTCTCCAATTAACAAATCAATTTTACCATCGGGAATTGCTACAAAGTAGACTATTATTTTTTAATTAGACTAAGCTCAATAGGTATCATTTTAATTTACCTTTTCAATTTCAATTATAGTTTAAATGTAAATATCACTTATAGCATATAATTCAATGTATATATAAATGTGAGAATAGAAATCTTAGAACTATAACTTTTGTATCGTATGACGATCGTGCCACGAATGATCTAACTTTAATAACTCGTTTAGCTGTCTCCTATACTATCCGTTTTCTTTTATTTCCGTTTCGGTCCACCGTTACACGATGACAAGGGAAGGGTAACACTTTGTCACAGTCACTCACCAGAGCTGCCATCCTAACAATCCCCCGACCCGTAATCCTGATCGGGAATTCAACCGGCTTGAGGCTCCGGATCAGCGTTACCTTGATTGATCTCCAACACTGCTAGCTGGTTTGTCGCCCTTTTGAACAAACCATTGTTCATACGAATCATGGTTTGACGTATGCGACCGCCGCTTGCAACTATTGGTTGCTCCACTATGCCGACGACCCACGGTTTACGACGATCTCCGATTATTATGTACACCAAATCACCTTTTTGCAAAACTCTCGTATCACCAAACCATTTGGTGCATTTTTTCACTGTAGAAATATATTCGGTTGTCCACTTTTTACACATTTCAGCAGTGAACTGTTGTGTCTGTTGATAAGGAACTGGTCTTTGAACTGGAAGCGCTGGCATTCGAGGGTTTTGTGGTTGGGATTTACGAGCTCTGCACATCATACAAGTTTTCTCTACTTTAGAGATTCTAGAACTGAGACCGTTAATCAAGAAACAATGTTTAACTTCATTCTTGATCGTCTCTCTGCAGGCATGTCCAAAACGCTCATGATAGGAATGCACTAATTTCTCGGTAGTAGAATTGTCCTTTGGAAGCACGATGGACAAACTTAAATCGAAAGGCAAGAATTCTGCCCTTTCGATTCTTCCTTCCAAACGGAGCACACCCGACGTTTCGAAAAGAGGTGTTATCTTAAACTGCGGACTGGATTTATCCAGCGTAATCCATTGATCGAATGGCAGATCACGATTCGTAAGTAATATCTTTAGTTCATCTCCGTACGCTTCACTTTGTGCTATTTTAAGCAGCATATTTTCCGCTCTTAGGAATTCGTCCTGGCGTAACGATGTCTGCTTAGCATTAACTATCTTTTTAACGAATTTTACAAGATTTACTGTTGGTTTCAGCGTTTCTATCGGCTGACAGTTGAATATGAAACAGTATATACAAGCAATGATTCTTACCGAAACATTCCATTTTTTAACGTTGGTAAGACTAGCAAAGGGTTCTGTCAGTTTTATTTCATGGAACATGTGAATGGCTCTCAACTCTGTTTCGATGTTTTCAGGAATCGGCTTATGCTGAGGCCAGGTATCTGGCGAGCATTGAATAAACTCGGAACCACGCAACCATACACTTTCTGCTGCCATGTCAGGGGGACGTCCCCACTTTGTGAGACAATCGGCGATGTTATTTTTCGATGACACGTATTGCCAGTCTGACAGATACTTTTGTACATCGGAACGAATACAAGCTAATACTGTCTGTGACTCAGTCCAGATGAAAGTTTTTGTGACGCTATAGAAGTGATTCGGTTTTACTGTATCCACCATTCTTGCCGCGAGCATTGTTTCCTGCCGTTCTAGACGTGGAATGCTAAGAAGTTTTAGAGGAGCCATCTTCAGGTTGTCCGCTGGCCATATCAGTCCCGTTTGAAAATGGTTTCCAATCCGTTTCGTAGTCTGCTCCAATATAGCCCAAGCTCGACGGTCTTCGTCCGACTGTGGAACTACTGCAGATGGTACCGAAATATCTTCTATTGCGTATACTGACTGGATGGAGTTTTGTAGCTGCTGATTACTCATCGGTTCGATGACATGATGGTTAACATATGATCGTACTGATGCACTTTGCTGGCAGGGACCGTAAATAGTCCAACCTAAAATCGATCGTACGGCGACTGGTTCTCCTGGGCCTCCAAGTCTGGATTCCACCGGCGCGAATAAGTGGATATTATCGAGCCCGATCAGTATTTTTGGAGCATCTCTCGTGCGGTCTGTCACGGGAACGCCGTACAGATGCTTATACAAAGGAATTATTTTATTAAACTGAATTTTCTGCTTCGGTAACACTAACTTGTTTACGGTACGTACATTTGTTAGTTCGTGTTTTATTTTTGAACCTTTCGCGGAAATAAACATATCGAGCTTCATGGAATAATTCTGGTGTCGTTCCATATTGGCTGCCCATACAATTACCAACGGCTCTAGCGTGCCGTGGGCATTTAACTTATCGATCACAACTTGCTCGACAAGCGTAGCAGAAGCGCCTTCGTCCGAAAAGGCTAGTACATCTACGGAAGACGTACCATAATGCAGCGTAACGGGAATGACCCGGAATATAACCGGGTTTTTGCAGCTCAAGTGCGCATTGAATTCGGTGTGTGCAGCCTGGAAGCTGTCTTCCGATCGATGAAGCAACGAGTGATGTCGTCCGGTACAGTGGTCAATATTACATCGGTAATTGAACGTACACCGTGCTTTTCCGTGATCGCTTAAGCAGATGGGGCATTATTGATATTTATCCACCACTTTGATGCGATCTTGCAGCGATAGTTTCGCGAAATCATCGCAAAACCGTAGTTTGTGGTCCGTGCGTCTGCAAACATTGCAGGGTTTTCTAGATTGCTGGGGAGATTGTATATTCGGCTTCGATACAGCCGGAGTTTGGTGTGCGTGAACGAACTCTTTTATTCTGGGTTTGTTGAGTAATGGGATGGGATTACTCTGTTCGGTTACGGCGAAATCTGCTACTTCCGATACTTCAGACACAATTTCGTTGATAAAATCCGTAAAGAGTCTCAGTGGCGTTCCAGTTTTACCACGTTTGAAGCGCACCCAGTCGAGTTTGTAATCCGATGGCAGCTTGTTAACCAATTTTTGCACGAGCATCGGATTATTTAAATGATCAGGCAGTTTGGCTGCCTTCAGGTGATCGGATAGTTGTTTAACAGTGATTCCGAAATAAAGAAACGTTTCCATTTTTTCCAAATTTGGCGGTTCCGCTTGTCGTACTTTAGCCATTAAGGTTTTAAGTAGTTTTTGAGGATTCCCAAACAGCTTTCGCAGATCCTCTATGACTTCTGGAACAGATTCCGGTAAAAGCAGGCGACCTTGAACGGCTTCCTCCGCGAGTCCTTGTAAACTGTCCTGAAGCCGTTTCAGGTTATCGGTGTTAGTATATCCGCACGCAGCAGTAGTATGTTCATAACAGCTAATGAACAGAGGCCATACTTCAGGTTCACCTCTGAACGTGGGAAGGTGTTTAGATGCTGCCTGACGAGCGGCTAATTGTTCACTGGTGGGGCCTCTTGCCGAATGCGCCCTAGCAGTATTCACTCGTCTACGATTTACAATGTTTCGAATTACTGCTGCCTCCTCTTCTGTCAAGTCGTTCACATGGCCGAGGGCTTCAATATCCTCTGGCTGTGGATCGGGCTGCTGCTTAGTGAGGTTATCGACGATTTCCTTACGGCTCCGTTCTCGCGTAAGTAAATTGTCGTTCAGAGTTCGAGAATGTCCTTCTCTAGGGTCCTTCGAACAATTCTCCATCCAATCTTGCACTTTCGACACTTCATCGTTGTCATCAGAACCGGGAATAGATCTTGCCTCCTCTTCGGGGCCATACTGAAGGCTAACATCGACTTTCAGACGATGAAAGTTATCACGAAGCTGTTTTCGCTGCTGTAGGAATTCCTTTTCGTCAGCCAGCTGCAGCTCTAGCATTTTCTTTTCTTGCAACAATTTCTGCTCCAACATTGCTCGCTGCATTTTTCGCTTCTTCTCCATCAGCTCTTGTTGCACCTGCAAACGCTGTTCGAAGAGGATTTTTTGCTCTTCTAGCGCTTGCTCATTTTTCTGTTGTTCGTGGCGTAGTTGTAGAAGTATGTCTTCGTTGGAATTATCCTCGGGCGAACGCCCGGCATCCGATCCCCCATCACTCTTTGCGCCAGACCTTTTATTAGAGCCTTTCTTTGGCCCAACCCGTTTGGTTAGTTTCGACACGTGCAGTTGGTTACTGCATTTCGAGCAATTCCACGGTTCGGTTTTTACGGTTTCCGTCACGCCTGCACATTTGAAATGTGCCCAAAAATCACACACATCACATTGGACTAAATCGTCCGAACTATCGGTGTCCTCGCAGAACATACGATTCCGGTTAGTCACCTCTTTCGCACCCGACTCGTCTGTCATTTTGAGGTTAGTTTTATCCGAAATTAAAATTTCTTCAAGTTTTGTTCGGATAAAAGACGAATTCTCCAGAGCAGCTATTGGATTTAGCAGCTTGAAGCTGTAATTGTATTTAATTTAAATAGTTAAAGTTTAAATAGTTAAATCAGTCTCAAATCTATGCTTACAAATTTTAGTCTTCGTCACTATACTCTCCAATTAACAAATCAATTTTACCATCGGGAATTGCTACAAAGTAGACTAATATTTTTTAATTAGATTAAGCTCAATAGGTATCATTTTAATTTACCTTTTCAATTTCAATTATAGTTTAAATGTAAATATCACTTATAGCATATAATTCAATGTATATATAAATGTGAGAATAGAAATCTTAGAACTATAACTTTTGTATCGTATGACGATCGTGCCACGAATGATCTAACTTTAATAACTCGTTTAGCTGTCTCCTATACTATCCGTTTTCTTTTATTTCCGTTTCGGTCCACCGTTACACGATGACAAGGGAAAGGTAACACTTTGTCACAGTCACTCACCAGAGCTGCCATCCTAACACAACCGTTCTGTGATAGAAGTAGTTATGCTACGAATAGCATTTTTCTCAGCTTTCCAATGGTGGTCTTAAAATTAAATCGGTTGAGATGCTCATGGTGAAAACGGCGATTTTTGTCATAAAATCCAATAAAGTGACCAAATCCAAGATAACCACCAAAAAATTTAATTTTTACTTCAGGAATTTCAACCTGTTCTTATTCTTTACAGAACTATTCCATTTGTTAATTGTTTCATTGCAAATTTAGGAAACATTTCATAATATATATTTCAATATTTTGCTAAAAATTCAACTTTTTTTTTAAACCATCGAGCCCCTTTGCGAACGAGGGATCCACTGTTTCGAGGTGTTAAGAATTCTCATATTTTAACCATTTCCAACCAATCAAGTTCCAATCAAGTATAAGAGTTCCAATATTTGAAGATCTCACGTGTCATTAGTGGCCCCGTTTCAACGAAAATTACTTAATTAAGGGGGGACCCTACTCTGGAAAGTCGGAAAAATCGAATTTTATTTTTTTGCATTTTCGAGACGTTTATTCCTTCAGAACTGTCATGCCAAGAGGATTTTTTAATATCTGGTCTCGTTGAAAACTTGCGGCAAATATTGTGGAGCCACCTCAAGGGAAGTCTACTGCTGTACGAAACTTTGAACGCGTTTTCCCCGAAACCATGTTTCTTTAGCTGGCGGTACGTATACCTCAGAATCTAGTGAACCAATTTGGTTGAATTTTTTTCAGCATGTAAAAATGAATTATCTAAATTGTTACGTAGTCGTTTTTTGATATCTCAATTTTTCAATTTTTATAGGCTCTTAATTGGCGATTTTTCATAAAAAAAACACCTTTCTTTTGGAAAAATTGTCGCCATTATGGTAATTTTTCGAATTTCCAAAAACCGTTACGTAACAATTTAGGTATTGACCTAAAGCTTCAAAATCATCCTTGAAATCCGTTCTACGATACTCCGTTGGTTCCCAGTACGTACCGCCAGCAAGGAACTATTTTCTAGAGGGCATTCACGTGCCCACTTGCTGCCAGCATAATAATCACTATTCTGGTATCCAAAAATACAAAATATATCTTCAAATATACCTTAACCAATAACCAAAATACCCCAACACTTAACTATAATTCTAGCATCTGAAAAAAATTTACGAAAATATATTAGTTTTCGATCTTCCAGAGCAGGGTCCCCCCTTAACTTTCGTATGGAATTTCTTTGACACAACCCTGTATTTAATAATTAACTGATGATTTTTAATAATTAAAAAGCGTAAAAACGACAACAAATATTGTTTATATGAACTGAAGTAAAATATATGGCCATACCCAGGAAAAACATTTGGTGGGACTGATATGCGATTATTTTTAAGATGAGACAATTTGTCTTCATATTTTTTTCAGACTTTTTGGAATAAAAACAGCTTTTTTGTATTCTTAATGGATAGTAAAGCAAGAAAAAGAGAGAATGATATTTAACTCAAAAACGATGAAAATGCATATGGGACTGATATGCGATTAGGGGTAAATTAGGGTATGTATATAAATTATAAAATTCCTGTAGCAGAGTACATTAAATAAGAATGATAACAGAATAGTGATTATAGAGCAACTTTATGTCAAATCTATGTTTAGTGATTTTGCTTTTAGGAACTTTAATTTAAATCCGTGAATCCAATGCACTTTCTGCTTCTCCCTAGGTTTGTGCTTCCTAAAACTATATTAAATGCTGTGAGCTGCTTTGATTTTTATTTATTATCACCTTCTATCCTCGCTCAAGCTACTTTTAGTAAGGCTAGTTCGTGACAAAATCTGGACATCTTAATTTTGCAATAAAACAAATTTGCTAGAAGTTTAATCTATGAAACAATTTTCTATCATTTATGTGTGTATCGTTAATAATTATCAAATAAATGAACATGACTTATTTGGTCTGCATGAAAAATTGGCGAACTTTGGAATTTACCCTTGCCATGAGGGTCAGTGCAGACTTGTTGGCAACCAATTTAGCTGCGTTTGTTTAAGATTTTCGAAATTTATCTATAGTTGTTGCTTGTTGTTTGTGCTGGGACAGCTCACTCTTCACCAAAGCCCAATACCGCTCGATGGAGCGTAACTCTGGACAGTTAGGTGGATTCGCCTCCTTCGGTGCAATATGAACTCCATTAGCATCATACTATTCCAAAACATCTTTGGCGTAGTGACAGGATGCCAAATCAGGCCAAAACAGCGAGGGTACATCATGGCCGTGTAGGAACGGTAACAATCGTTTCTGCAGGCATTCTTCACGATATATTTCCTTGTTAATCGTTCCCGTAGTGATGTAACTTTTGCTTACTCGACCACAGCTGCATATGACCTGCCATACTAAATATTTTTTGGAGAACTTGGCTTTCTTCTTTGTCCTAAAATGCTCTGCAACGCCATTCCGTTTCATGGCAGTGTAAAAAGACATACCAGGAAGCTATTTAAAGTCTTCTAGGACATACGTTTCATCGTCCATTATAACGCATGGAAACCTCGTTAAATATTCGCGATAAAGCTTACGAGCGCGTGTTTTGGCCGTCGTATTTTGCTTATCATTACGGTTTGGCACAGTCCTCACCTTGAAAGACTTCATGCCTTGTCGTTGCTTAGAAGTGTGCACGAATGTTGGCGACATTTTTATTTTACTAGCAATGGTACGTACAGAAAGATCTGGTCTCCTCCGTAATATTTGTTTTATCTTCGCATCCTTGTGGTGGTTCCTCAGATCCGTTTTCGTTCCACTTCCCTTCTTCCTAGCTGTTGTCAAGCGAGTATCGAACGATTTAAAAGCACGCGAACAGTGCTTGGAGGAAATCCAAGCTTTTTGGCAAAGTTTTCTTAACGAGAGATCACAATTGCTTTTCGCACCTGCTCTTCTTTCGACGCCATTTTACGCTGAGCGCTTGTAATATAAACATGTGTTATATTTTCAGAAAGAACAGACATACGTCTACCTATTTGCAAAATATTTCACTAATTGTTAATGTATTTCCGAAGCTGTGTGTGTTTAGGGGTGTCCAAATTTTGTCGCGAACAAGCCTTAAATATAAGTGCATTTTCTCGCCATTCGTTCGGCGACATTCGTGGTGATCAGTCGTGTTTCCAAAGTCATCGATATCTATTGTTCTATTGTTCTTCAGCGGAATTCAAACTTTAATTTTGCTTTCGATAAATCGTTATACTGTAGCAAGTGCTTTGTTCGTGACTAGTGATTGCTGGATTGCAAGTATGTGGTTCTAGAAGGAGGGGAACTCGAGGTCCCCGATTTACCGGATTCTGAGGATCTAGAAATAGATTCGGATTTAGAAGGTCAGACTTCTGCCTCACAGATTCCACGTGCAAAGATTTACCCGGACTCATCACATGGACCTTATACTGTTTACTTCAGACCTAGTACAGCTTTTAAAGCAGTTAAGCCGAAAGTACAAATCGGTATCTGAAATCAGAAAGCTGAATAGCAACAAGTTAAAAGTTATGCTGAAAGATCGTCTGGAGGCCAATGCAATTGCCTTAGACCAATTATTCGTTCTTGAGTACCGAGTGTATCTTCCGTGCCAACAGATAGAAATTGATGGTGTACCCAGGTCACCAATAAGCATTTCCAATGCAATTTAAATGTAAGTCAATAAGCATTTAAGTTGCCTTAAACGCTATTTTGGCAAAATATGCGGCTACGTTACTGCTAGCCCTCTTATAGTGCTGACAATGCTTCTTTGCAGCTAGTTACCGACAAGAAGAATTTAAATAGAATTGTGGATGCCAATTTACCAACAGTTATGCAGTAAAAAGGCTGATAAGCAGCAACCTGCAGTATAAAATGCCAGGGATGCTAATAAACGATTGATTTACTGCTTATACTAATGCTTATTGGTTACCTAGGTAATAATCGATTCTTCAGTTGACTGCGATGAGTTAACCAAACACGGCAGTGGAAGGTTCAATGACCTATCGCTAAAGTCGGTTCGTATTCCTGGGGCTCGTCGGCTAACAGTCGGCTCTACTAAAGGCGAAAAAAAGATCTATTCGGAATCGGCTTGTGTTCGTGTGACTTTCGAGGGCACGGTACTACCGAATTTTGTAGAAATCGAAAGATTATTCATTCCGGTTCGACCCGAGTCCCATGTATTGTAAGCAATGCAAGAAATACGGTCATACAGAAAAGGTCTGTATCAGCAAACCCAGATGCGACAAGTGTGGACAAGATCACGATGACAAATCTTGTACTGTGCAAGAAAGTAGGTGCATTCAATGTAATAATACGGAGCATCTGAATATTCGGGTTTTAGGAGGCAGAAAATTTGTCTATGGTGAATTATGATCCTTTCCCTTTTCAGATCGGGGGCTCCCATACAAAAGAAATACAAATTTCGTCATAACTCAAGAACTAATCAAGCAAATGGAACCAAATTTGGCATGTGGGGATTTTGGAGACATGAATTTATTTTATGATGGTTTGAGATCCCTCACCCCTGTGGTAATTTTTGCGTTACTCAATGTTCCGTCTGCCGCCGAGGTAATTTTAGCCCCGCCCCACTGTCATAGAAGTATAAAGGCGCAGCGCTCGCTGTGTAGAGCATTAGTCTTAATTTGAACGCGAACGGTGTAAAACAGCAAGAAGAGAAAATAAAGGTGAAGAAAAGTGATCGCAGTAAATTTTCTATCGAAGCATTCGCGGAGCATCGTTGCACCCAAAAGGTCCTTTTAGGAACCAGAAGAGTAGAATTTTTCTCCGTAACGATTATCTCCTTTCCGAACCATACAGTCCATTCAACATCGAACATAAGCTTGGTCCTTCGAGCCGGATAAGGAAATCCGACCCAAAAGATTATAATCCAACCCGAGGATTATAAACCGATTCAAACCGAAGCGTGCCTTGCTGTTTTACACGCCACCCGAAAATTATTTTATAAATTTCGCGGCTCTCGAACAAAAAAAAAACTGCGTACCGCGTGCCGTAACGTGTTTATTCGTGTTCTGCCGTCCGCGCCGCTTGTGAAAAAACCGACTGCGCATCGTACGAGTGAACGTGTTTGATCGTGTTCTGTCGCACATTGTCCGTGCACAGAAGAGAACCCGTTACGTGATTGAATTTGTGGGACGTGTTTGATCGTGTTCTGTCGTGCACACTGTTCGTGCAAAGGGAAGTCTAGTGATGTCCGATTACTTCTCGATTAATCAAACTAATCGATTATCTGTCAAAATAATCGATTAATTTTTAATCGATTGCTTTATGTTCCGATTATTAGATAATCGATTACCTGGCCGATCGATTATACCGGATTTTTTGAAATTTTATTATTCAACAATTTTTAGCAAATTTAATTTATTACAGTGACTGGCGCTTAGCTACTAAATTAACCACATGCGATGGGCCAGTTAGTTGGTTTCGAGATACGATGCTGATCTAACAAACCGGTCGTCGTATTCGTATGTTCAAATCTCGGCTAGGTGATGCTGCTAGATAGAATCAGTAGAGTTGTTGCACTAGCTTCGCAACTGTCCCATTCTACTCTAATAACCCTCTAATAATACGGATGTGAAGTCTGTCGATAAAGAGGTGTAAAGTCGTAAGCCTGGTATCCAGCTGAAAAGAAAACAGCTCAAGAAAAAACCTGCTATTTACCGACCAATCTAATGTAGTTCTTTTAACGTCAGTTGCCTAGAAATCGATTGAACAACAATGGAGATAGAGCCGAAAGTGTAACTGCAAGTATCCTTATTTCTGGTATCGGGACGTAAAGGTTATAACCAATCGATTTTTTCGACTAATCGATGGTATTGGCCCAGCTAAATGTGATTTCGAAAAACCTGTCAGCTGCTTATACCGAATTCAGCGGATTTCACAGTGAAGTGATGGCCCTCATTACTGATGATGAAGTTTCCGAAGAAGAAGAAGTGTACGAACAATTTGAAAAACTGTACAATTTTGTGTCTACGATTGTCGAAGATCGTATTTTAACCGCTAAAGCCCATTCACTTGTTCCATCGCCGGCATCATCGCAAATGATTATACAACAGCAGCCTTTAAAAATGCCCATTCCGACCTTTAATGGTGATTACTCCGCGTGGCCTAAATTTAAAGCCATCTTTCAGGATCTGATGGCCAAGTCAGGTGATTCTGATGCTATTAAACTTTATCACCTTGATAAGGCACTGATCGGTTCCGCTGCCGGTGTGCTTGATGCTAAAATTTTGAGCGAAGGAAATTACAGCCAAGCATGGGATGTGCTGACTGAACGGTTTGAAAATGAAAGAGTAATCGTAGAGTCACACATCAGAGGACTACTAAATTTGCAGAGAATGTCGGCAGAGACTTATAAGGATTTGCGTAGCCTGCTAGACGAGGCAACACGGCATATCGAAAGCCTACGTTTTCTAAAGCAGGAGTTGACCGGTGTCTCTGAGCATATGGTAGTATACCTGATTTCTAACTCCCTTGATAAGTTCACACGAAAAGCTTGGGAAGCAAGTCTCAAGAGAGCAGAATTGCCGAAGTACGATCCAACGATTGCGTTTCTCAAATCCAGATGCCAAATACTGGAGAATTGTGAAACAGCATCCCAGCCATTAAGCCATCAACCCAAACCGAAGAATCCTCCTATGCCCGTGAAGATGCCACTACACCGAAGCCACACCGCTGTGGCAAAGCCAGCCGAAATGAAATTTCCCGTCAACGTTTGTGTATTCTGTGGTGGCCAGCATCTGAATTTTCAATGTAACAAATTGAACGACCTCTCCGCTGCTCAAAAGATAGAAAAGGTTAAAGCATCTGGAATTTGCTTTAATTGCTTTAGAAGAGGACATCGCTCCAAGGACTGTCCTTCCAAAAAACCTGTCGCAAATGTCAAAAACGACATCACACCCAACTCCACAATGATGCAGAAGCTGCAACCCGAGAAGTAAGCCTAAGCTCTTCTGTCCCAAATGAACAAGCTGATGCTCCGAAGATTGTCGCACCCGAGATTGAATCGATTTCAACGACTTGTTCTGGTAACCATACTCAAGCCACGAAAACAGTGCTACTACTGACCGCAGTGATAAACGTCTTTGATCGAAAGAATGAACTGCACCCATGCCGCGTGCTGCTAGACAGCGGTTCGCAAGTGAACTTTATTACCGAACGAATGGCCAATTTACTGGCTATCCCGAAGCAACGTGCTATGGTCCCAATCACTGGAATTAATGCTCTCCGGACGCACGCAAAGGACAAGATAAAAGTACACTTTTGTTCCCGCTATTACGATTACCACAATCAACTTGAATGTTTGATCATACCGAAGATAACTGAACCTATACCGACAACGAAGATTGACATTAAGCACTGGAATATTCCAAATGGATTTATTTTAGCCGACCCTGAATTTCATACGCCAGCGAAGGTGGATTTATTAATAGGCGCAGAGCTATTTTGTGATTTGATAAAACCTGGACACCTACAGCTTGCGCAGAATTTACCGAAACTACGAGAAACCAGCCTAGGGTGGATTGTAGCCGGAGCAGTAGAAGCAAATTTATTGGCAGCCTCGTTGCAGCATGCCAATTTAGTTTCTGTTGGTGACGTTGACGATTGGATGCGTCGCTTTTGGGAAATAGAAGATGTTCCTAATGTAAGTAAATATTCATCCGAGCAACAAGCGTGCGAGGAACATTTTAAGAATACTTGCCGTCGAAATGAGAGTGGCAGATTTATTGTTCGGTTGCCGTTTAAAGAGAATTTTTTCCAATTGACTGACAACCGTGCACTCGCTCTCAAGCGATTTTCCTTTTTGGAGAAGCGACTACAACGAGTTCCAAACTTGAAGGTGCAATATCAGGACTTCATCCGAGAATACGAGTCTCTCGGCCATTGCCACGAGATCGATGAATCTAAAGATCCTCCTGACGTGCGCATGTATTATATGCCACATCACGCGATAATCCGTCCTTCTAGCAGCAGCACTAAATGCAGAGTGGTGTTTGATGCTAGTGCAAAGCCGAAACTTTCAGCAAAATCTCTCAACGATGTACTCATGGTTGGCCCAGTAGTGCAGGACGACCTGTTCTCAATTATGCTACGCTTCAGAAAGTGTAAGTACGTGTTTTCGGCCGACATAATGAAAATGTATCGTCAGATTTTAGTGGCACCAGAAGATAGAACATTTCAACGCATATTTTGGAGGGAAAACCCCTCAGACCGCCTTCGAGTGTTGGAACTGAACACTGTGACTTATGGTATGGTACGGCATCTGCCCCGTTCCAAGCCAGCCGTTGCTTAATTAAGCTCGCCGAAGATGAAGCCACGTTAATGCCTACCGCAGCCCGTGTCCTGAAAGAAGACTTTTATATGGACGATGCACTATCCGGCGCCGACACTCTCTATGAAGCTGTTGAGATCCGACACCAATTGCAGACGCTGCTCAACCGAGGAGGTTTCACCATTCATAAATGGTGTTCGAATTCCGATGCATTCTTAAGGGACATCCCTGAACAGTGCCGAGAGAAAAAAATGCCCGTACCTGAATACGGAGCAAACGAGGTGATTAAGCTGTTGGGTTTACTATGGGATCCACGAAATGATATTTTCCTCATTGTAAATACCCACCATCAGCCGCCGACTCGTGATTTCAAACCAAAAGGATCATCTATTCTGAAGTAGCTAGACTTTTTGATCCTATTGGACTGATATCCCCTGTCATTGTGTTAGCTAAACTACTGGTACAGCAACTATGGAAGAAGAAAGCTGAATGGGACGAACCAGTAGATAACGAGAGCTACCAACAATGGTTAGATCTTCGAAATGAACTGCCTATGCTAAACCTCGTCAAGGTCCCCAGGCGAGTAACACTGGATAATGCAGAATCGTATGCATTACATGGTTTTGCTGATGCATCTTCTGTCGCGTACGGTGCCTGCATCTACTTAAGAAGTGAGTTCGTTGACGGTTCAGCACATTTACGACTTTTAAGTAGCAAATCAAAGGTAGTACCGCTTAGTGATTTATCCATACCACGCAAAGAATTGTGTGCTGCTTTATTGCTAGCTCGATTGCTGAGCAAAGTAATTCCTGCCTTGAAGATGGAACTCCGAGAAGTTGTCCTATGGTCGGACAGTACGGTTGTATTGTCCTGGATGAAAAAACCACTTGATCAGCTACAACAATTTGTTCGCAATCGCATCGCTGAAATACGTGAACACACCGCAGAGTATCAATGGAGTTATATACGATCGCAATCCAATCCTGCAGATATTATCTCCAGAGGCCAACTGCCAGAGGCATTGAGTAAGAACTGTCTGTGGTGGAATGGACCATCATTTCTTGTCCAAACACAATACCACGTTGATCGCATGGAAAATGTACCAGATGTACTTCTGCCTGAACTGAAAGCCGTCGTCGCTACGTCTACTGTAAGTTCAGATCACTTTCCATTTCTGTACATGTTTGATAATTTCCGGAAACTTCAACGCATTATGGCGAACATTATTCGGTTTATCGATAACTGCCGAAAGAATCCGCTTAATCGTCTTACATTATGCTATCACACAATTAACGAGCTGAGACGAGCAAATATGGTCATCTTGAAGGTAATACAGGTGGCATATTTAGGCGATGAGATTAAACGTCTTTTAGCCAACCAACCAGCTAAACGTATTGGGAATCTTAGACCCATATACCCATGGTGTATCTAGACATGGTGAAACGGTAATGTGAAACAGTAGGCGAAGTGGAGCATATGCTTTTGTTGTGCAGGGCAGGGCGACACGTTGCTCTGTGACGTAGGAAGTTTGCAGCTTTTTCTCGTTGCTTTCGTATTACAAACAGCAACCTTAGGGGCATCCATAAAGTACGTCACGCTTATAGGGGGGAGGGGGGGTTGACCTAATCGTGACGATTTGTGACGTAGGGGGGAGGGGGGGGGTATGAAGTTATGTGACGTCACATGAAAAAAAATCATATGGAAAATTTATTCGGGAAATTATTATTTACCCTTCATTTTAAGATACTACTATTGAAGGCTTCTATAAAATTAACGTACTGATGGATTTTAAAACAAATAGTAAAATTTTTTGAATGAACACTTTTTCATTTTTCTCATTTCTCATTTCTCATTTATTCTATGTAGTATGAACTCTCCATTAAGGTTTTACAGAATATGCAGTACACCGTTGAAGAGCTGCTTGAGTACCGTCCTGCCTAAAAGATTTTTGCAACCACAAATAGCAGTCGCACAAACTCCTGAAGGGTTACCGGAAGCTGCCAGAGACCCATGGCAATGTTTTACCTTGATATTCGTGCTGAACTCAATCGAAGAACAAAAACTCATACCGAAGTTCCACGGCTGCTTTTAAGGTTTTTCGGTATAATTTATACTGCCCCTCACTCAAAAGCTCTCTGAAAGATAGAGTTTAAGCCACTTGCGGATTAAATTTCGCATCTAAGTTAGTGTTGAATGATTACACGATTGAAGAAATACACAAAATGACAAAATCCGTCAGAAAAGTTCTTCCAAGGTGTGTTGCTGCAAGACGTCAGCAGGAAGTTCTGATTCTTTCAACTAGATCAGACGAATTTGAGTGGATGAATGTAAAGGGCGTGGATATGCGCGAAACATTAATCGACGGCACATCAGCGACTTCTGAAGCCTATCCGATTGCAGCAATTGAAGATCATCTTCAAAATCCGTGAATCGATGACTTATAATGAGGTTGGAATGAATATTTTGAAAATGAATGAAAATTTTTTTGTTGTGAAGGGGAGGGGGGGTTTCCGTGACGTGACGTACTTTCTAAGGGGGCGTCACGAATGTGTGACGAAATGTGACAAGGGGGGGAGGGGGGGTTGATTTTGGTCAAAATTTGCGTGACGTACTAAATGGATGTCGCCTACTAAGTGTTTACCAGCTGTAGCAACAAATCATCTAAGGCGAAATATTTGTTTTATTTTACGAAAACTAAAGTCAAGGTACGTACGTAATTTTGTAATAATATTTCTAAGTAATTCTTATATATTCTCTACAGATGCAAATTCAAACAATGAGCGTACTTGTGTGCAGATGTAGACGTGTGGATTAAAGCGGCTTCACGCTAAAAAATGGTTTGCCAGTTGTGGAGCGTCACTAAAATAAGTGCAGATTGAATTAAGAGCAATCAAATCGCGTTGCAAGCTGCCGGACAACAAATAGTTCTCGTAGGAATAATTGCAACCCAAACATTTCTGCGGAATAATATGAATCCCTAATACGGAACGATTAAATACACGTCAGATTAGCCGCCAAAGATCAACTTGTTAAGGAACATCGACTCATTCTATCAGTATGCCCACCTTACTTCCGGAAGATGTTCCCCAAATGCTGACCAACCGGCACGAATTCATTGTCTTAAAGGACATTAATCATTCAACACTGAAGGATATCATCCAGTTCATTGTGAATAGTAAATGTAAAACAATATGGTCATCCTGCGTTTATTAGTACGGCGGACGTGCTACATATCAAAAGAATGATTGAAACGGGAGAAATTGCACCTGCGAATGCGTCGCCCGCCTAAGGTTCTATCTCTACTGGAATGACGACTATGTCCTCGAATGCGTTACCTCCGAAACCACTGCAGCGGAGTTGAATTCATTTGTACAGTCTTAATTCACTGATGGAAGCAACTATGAGGAAATAGTACTGACAAAATAGTAGAAAATGGACCGAGCGCTACCTTTGTTGCCACGTTTGCGGAACTAGCAAATGCAAAATTCGAACCAAAGCAAAGAAGTTCAGCAAAGAACCTTGACCACACCGCGAACGGCGCAGATCATGAAACGTACTAAAATGTCGGATTTTTCAAAAGCAAACATTATAGCATACAAATTATTAAATGATACATAAATAGAAATAAAAATCCATTAGATAATTCAAATGTTGATCTCTTTTTACAAGTGAACGACAAAATCTCCTTCGGTTGGTCAGAAGTACTTTGCGTTACACTGATAGATACGGTACGTCATAAACGTCACCACCACAAAAGTGCCCATCGCCTACGTTGATGAATAGAGCACGTGTTTTCGACTGTAAGCTTTTGTAAAAAAAATGCCTACGTCACAAGCTTTTTTAGCTTTTTCCAATATGACTGTTTCTGCTTTTAGGCCTTTCGTTTCACCATGCCATATACCACGATGGCATACTTCGTGTGGGAGGCAGATTGGATCGATCATCTCTTCCCTATGCGTCAAAACATCAAATTATTTTGCCCGATAAGAATCCAATCACAAAGGCTCTCATTAGAACAATGCACGTTGAACTCCTTCATGTAGGACAAACTGGTCTCATCAATGCATTGCAACAACGATATTGGCTCCTAAACGCTCGTTCGACTGTTCGACAAGTAACCCGCAGTTGTGTCCGATGCTTTCGAACAAATCCGACGGATAGCACACAACTGATGGGTAACCTTCCACAATCGCGCGTGGTTCCGTCTCCACCATTTGCGGTAACTGGTGTGGACTACGCTGGCCCTATTTGGATAAAGGAAGGCACAAGACGTCCAAGAATAACGAAGGCATATGTTGCAGTCTTTGTTTGTATGTGTACAAAGGCTGTGCACCTAGAAGCTGTTTCCAACCTAACAACCGCTGCTTTTATAGCATCTCTTAGAAGACTGATTGGTCGCCGAGGTTTAATACAACAGTTGCACTCTGACAACGCAACGAATTTCCGAGGAGCACATCACGAACTCAACGAGATTTTTCGACAATTTCAAAATCAGCAGGCTTGTAACCAAATTCGAGAGTTCTGTCAGCGGCGTGAAATTGAATGGCGTTTCATACCACCGGATGCCCCGGAGTTTGGTGGGTTATGGGAAGCTGCCGTAAAGTCCACCAAGGTCCATTTGAAGCGAATCGTAGGAAATGTGAAGTTAACCTTTGAAGAATTAGCGACTGTCTTAATTGAAATTGAGGCGGTACTGAATTCGCGGCCTCTATTCTCTGTTTCGAGAGATCCGGCTGATCCGCAGGTAATTACACCATTTAATCGGTCGTCCTCTTATCGCTTTAGCAGAACCATCCCTGGAACACATAAAGGCAACACGATTAGATAGATGGCAACATTTGCAGTTAATGCGCGAGCACTTCTGGCGCGCATGGACTCGGGATTACCTCAATAGTCTTCAGCCACGCAAAAAGAACTTACGAATAATGCCGAATCTTCGTCCGGGAATGATCGTCCTCGTCCAAGACAAGAATCAACCGCCGCTCAGTTGGAAGTTGGGTAGAATTACAGCAGTATTTCCCGGTGATGATGGTTTGGTGAGAGCACCCAGTAAACCATTTGGTTTGTATATCTCGATTGCAACTGAGGTATACGAAATCATATCTGAACGAAAAAGTTATATTTCACGCCATATAAGAACATATATGTACCAAAGTGGAGGCGATATACGTGCGAAAATGTTGACAACTATTTGTAATTCTATTTTGCGCAGTTTTTATAACACGCAACTAAATACTCCTGAATATATGATATAGATATAATCAAATGTTGCAATTGTCTATCCTGCTTTATAATTCACAGTCATGAATTGTATATGAAGACACGCACGACTGCAAAACAACTTATTGTTCACTTCGATTTGACATACTCTAATCATTATACAATTCCAATGTGAAATTGACATGAAAACGATTTAATGTGAACTTTCTATTACGATTTTGTGTTATCTGGGCAGTAGATGTCTACACTGATGGAACAAACTATCGACGCCCAATAACCAAGATTTCTGTACTACCGATCGAAGACAACTGGGTGCCGACTGGAGATCCTGATACCGATTAGCCTTATTGAAGCCCTGCATCACCCGGGGGAGAATGTTCCGTCTGCCGCCGAGGTGATTTTAACCCCGCCCCACTGTCTGCTGGTCTGAGGCATAGAAGTATAAAGGCGCAGCGCTCGCTGTGTAGAGCATTAGTCTTAATTTGAACGCGAACGGTGTAAAACAGCAAGAAGAGAAAATAAAGGTGAAGAAAAGTGATCGCAGTAAATTTTCTATCGAAGCATTCGCGGAGCATCGTTGCACCCAAAAGGTCCTTTTAAGAACCAGAAGAGTAGAATTTTTCTCCGTAACGATTGTCTCCTTCCCGAACCATACAGTCCATTCAACATCGAACACTCAAAAACTAGTCGAACTCGAGAAATTTTAGACTCTTCCGTAAAAAATTAGTCAATAAGGCTATCACAAATATTTTATAAAGTTTTTGTCCTACCAGTGTTGGGCAACTGAAAAGAAAAAGAATTTTTTAATCGAGCATAATAATGCACTTTTACCTAAAGTTTAAACGTGAAAACCAATTCTATTTTTGCTTTTCATATACCTATATGTTATTGTTTTCCATGCAAAAAGAAAGAAAAAATAGCGATTTTTGCAAATTCTATTATTTGAATTTCAATTTTTGTTTGGTGGTAAACGCATTTACACTCCGTACACTCATTTTTAGAGTTCTTTAGTCTGTAGAGCCTAAAATTCGACTTGCATACTACAAATTATTTTTTCCCTCCGATTTTTCTTATCAATTTCACAATCTATAAAAATAATTTGCAATGGCCTAATAAGACCACCAAAAACTATCGATAGTAATACTAGATGATTCAGGGCGAGACGGCCGTAGACCGCGACCCGCCATTCGAAGTGCCGGCCACTGCGGGGGGCAGCCAACCCGCAGAAATCACCTCTGTCTATAAAAACATGAGAGATTTTAGAATTTCGGAAATAGGGTTGCGTTATGAGTCAGGTAACACCATAGGTTTATTTGTTTTCCTAGGTCTAGGGTAACCAACCTATTTTGGACCCCATCAGCAGCTGTACATAATTTGGACACTTCCATTTGGTTTGGCTGTAACTGTCAAATTATGTACAGTTGTTGATGGGGTCCAACATACGTTGGTTACCCTACTGACCTCTATTACTTTCCTCAGTTGCATCCGAACCAGCGATAGCGAGTAAGGAGAGAATCATCTATGCGAAATAGTAGGGTATGTTGCTGCTTCGTCGTAATTACCTATTCCCGTCTTATCCAACACAAATTATGAAAAATGTCAGCATTGTTATGAAACACAATGCAAAACTATTTACCGTCAAACGGGGTAACTTGCAACAGCGGGGTAACATGCAACAACACTATATCGATATAATTTATTGTACTTTTTTACCTGTTACTTCAATTTTTAATCTATCTCAGTCACTGAATCTTGTTGTTAACAGTGCAAAGAAGCCTTAGATACTGTTATATTGATTTTCTGCTGTTTTGGTGATTTTTAAAAAATCCCACAAATTGGTGCTAAATTCATCGTCAATTTTTTGTCTGTAAAACGTTTGTGTCGCCCACAAGCACTACAAATAAAAGTAGCCTAACGTACATTTTTATAGTACAATGAATAATAAGGCCATTACTAATATTTAAAAAAGTTTTTGTCCCACCGGTGTTGGAGCACTGAAGGGAGGGGGGGGGGGGTGGAAGGTGAAAACCAAATCTATTCTTGCTTTTAATAAATACGTTGTTATTTTTCATGCAAAAATCTTCGAACAAAAAGACAAAAACGAATGAAAATTTTTTGGCCGAATTTCGGAAATTCCACTGTTTGAACTTCCATTTCTAATTTCGTGCTAGAAGCGTTAACTCAACCCGTACACTCATTTTTCGAGTTTTTCAGGCTGTAGAGCCCACAGACAATTGATTTTATAAAAAAAAAATTAACTGTAATAGGATATAAATTATGTTTTTGCCCCCCGATTTTTCAAGCCAATTTCCAAGAGGGGGGGGTGACAAAAACTTTGAAAATGATTTGCAGTGATCTAAGAAAACAAAATAAGAGAATTATGATGACTAGTTTTGTTTATCCGGCTTCTTACCACATTATTCGTAAAACAAGTACTCAGACGGGGTAACTTGCAACAGCTGGTAGATATAAAAACCTGTATTCCGTTAACTGCACGAGGCAAATTATTATTTAATTTTGCATCAAGCAATACTAAAACACACTTGAAGAGTGTAAGATACTTTCGGTAAGTCGAAAATAAGCCAGTTTTTCATAGAAGAGGCCAAAAAGAAAATATCCTCACTGAGAGAAATCGACCAGCAATATGATAGTGTCTAATTACGATCACTCATAACGTAATGTACAATCATATATTACGTAACCAACATATCGATGATTTTTAACTCACCCGCTCCACTTCGTGACGCGATTTTGCATAGCGGATTGTAATGCATTGTTACACAACTCCCGTTTCCCTAAGTGCGTTACGTAATATGTGAATGGTCCTTAAAGAAGGCAGCTCTATCAGATCCAGGCACGGAATGTCAACTGCATGAATAATATAAAAAGTTTAATTCGTAATTTGCGTTACGGGGCTCATAAATTATTTTCACCAACGTGACATAGGACATTTATGCGTAAATTAATAGCAAGAGCATTAAAAATTGCAAGTCAGATTATCATTTGCATATTCTAATCAAAAGAAACTCATACAAATCATTAAATTCGTTCAATTTCCAAAAAATATTGTTTGTTGCAAGTTACCCCGTTTAAGCGGTTACTAGTAACAAATTAGTTAAAAAATTCTACGACAGCCAATATTGATCGCATATTTTTTCTCAATATGTGAAATTGTTCTATCCTAGACCTAATAACTTTGTATTAATTAAATGTCCTCAAATGTACCATAGATAAGTTTTTACTTGCACTCATAGTTGAGAACTGTTGCAAGTTACCCCGCTTGACGGTATTCCCTAATATTTTAATTTGTTGTCTATCATACTCGATCAATCAAAATGAGCTGAGATCTATTTAAATGCTTTTTATCATTAAAGAAGTCGTACCACCCAAATTTCCTACGTTTTTTCGTGCGACGAAGAAAAAGTCGACTAATCGTTTTAATTTCCGT
Source organism: Sabethes cyaneus (assembly GCF_943734655.1). Lineage (NCBI taxonomy): Eukaryota > Metazoa > Arthropoda > Insecta > Diptera > Culicidae > Sabethes > Sabethes cyaneus. Next base: position 104,025,263 of record NC_071355.1, read on the forward strand.
CATTCATAAATGAAAACAACTCACGTAAGGCATCGTCGTTATTCTACAGCCAAGAAAACTTGCTTGACCTGCAGAAATTTTGCAGAATAACATTTGTCATGCCGTCCTGCACAAATACATGCGCGTTAGCTTCGTAAACATTGTTGTAATTTTTAGTTCGGACGATGAAAAATTTTGATGGATTGATTTTAAAACGGTACGACGAATTCAAGAAATAAAGTCAGTTGCGTAATTTCAATAATATGCTTTAATAATCGCTTTTCAGTGATTTCAAAGTTCACGGACCGGAAGGCAAGTGTGTTTTAGTCAAATCAGCACAAGAACTTTTGGAGTATTCATTAAATCCATCCAAAAAATGATGAAAGGTTTTCCGTGAAATGGTATATCCCGTTTAAGGTTTTTCACGAAATTGTATTCGGCGAAATGTTATACAATCACGGCGAATATTGCTATATCCGCTTTATTATTCGCTTTCTGGCTAAGCGATGGGGAGATTTGTTTTTTACTTTACTGGGAGGAAAAATTGCAAATTTGAAAATTAAACTACCCATGGTTGCATAGTTACGTAACTGCCAAAATAAATCATCTAAGGTTGAACTCTTCAGAAACTTGCAAAACTCGAGATTGTGACAAAGATCAACCGGGATTCATGATTTATGTACAACACAGTTTAATTTGTGGCAATACGAAGTTTGTCGGATCAGCTAGTCCATTCATAATTGACAGAGCTATTAGCGTTCAAAATCTTTCATTTTTTGGTGACGCCCATAGAATAACTCTATCCCAAACGTTGCCGTAAAACGTATTTCTACGTCAAAAAGAAATCCATTAACATAATTTTATGAAGGAGCAAACAGTTTGATCGCATTCTGGCGACACAGAAACGTTAATTGAATCTGGGAAGGCAAATTCCATATAGCTAAGCTGCAATTGGATGTGAAATGTAATAAAGCGTTATGGTTGTTATAACGTCACTATTTCTTATGATAGTTTCGCTTTCGCTAGTAGATCTATCAAATTGGGAATGCTAGAACAAACTGATTATATTCGAAGTTTTGAGTTATTAATCCTCTGGTGTCCAAATTGTTTTTCAGCCCGAAAAAATTTTGATTCCTTTCTCTTGTGATCCGTGATCTTAATAAATTGATAAAAAAAACTCCAGTTTCGTAAAATATGACTTATTTACTCAAATAAATAGAGACCGCTGTTATTCGGGGACCGAAAGGGTCTCTCGTTACTACCTCAAGTCCCTGGTCGAACCACTGGGGATTTCCGGGGTGGACACTCGCGGTCTCTTTTTACGGCTAAGGAAACTCTCCTTCTCAAGGTCGGCTCGTTAACACAATCAGAGACACAAGTCGGCTTAGGAAAAAACTCTCACTCTGAAATTATTTAGTTTATTACCAATCTTACATAATCTCTGTGTGTGTAGGGGTGTCGGCCGGCAGCGGAATCTGCCGATGGGAATGATGAACGGTGGTGAGTCTCTGTTCCCCTGCGGGGCGATGTTTAACGGAGAAGCGGGTGCCGATGATGCCTTCGGTGAAGCGGTCACAGTGATAAATTGGTTTCTTAGTTACGTGTTTCCGAATAATTACTCAGAGCCTGCTGCGGCTAATTAATTTGTGTTAAATAGTACACGTTGTTCTACTTATTGTCACTTAATCGACTTTTCATACCTTCGTGATCACTTGTTCAAGTCTAAATGACCGAGCCTGTCTCAACTCAACCAACATAACCCCTTATCTTAAGCCAATTTCCCTTTTTCCTTCTTGCATGATCCTTATTCCTCCTTCCATTATCCCCATTTTTCGGCAGATTTTATAAGTGTTTTGTGATGTTTAAACCCTAATTGTGAGTGTTATTTATAATTGTGTTTAAATTGCCGTTACCCGTTAGGCCCATCGTATTACTAAATTATTTCCCTTATCTTAATCCTGTATCCTATATATTTTATTACTTATTTATTTACCAATGTTTTTTTTTCAGTGAGGAAATAATTTTTAATTTTTTCAGTATTTTTAATGAAAATTCAGAATATTTTCTAAAAGTCACTCATAGATCATTTTTTGTAGGTGCTATAATTTTCGAAAATACTAAAATACCTTTTTTTTCGGAAGGACTTGAAAAAGTTTTTGTGAGAAAAACTTTTTTCACTTAAATTTACCATTTTGCGATACGATGGAAGACTTGTGGGTCATATAATTATCTATCATCAAAAAAAAATTTCAACAGTTTCTGAGATGGCGTTTTATGGGAAATCGATTTGTAATTTTTAAAATGCTTTCTTCTTTTCAGTGAAGAAATTTATTTTTATTTATTTTTCATTATTTTTTATGAAAATTTCCTAAAAGTCACTCATAGATCATTTTTTGCAGGTGGTATAATTTTCGAGTTAAATTTTTTTATTAAAAAAAGAGAAAAAAATTAGGCGCTTTCCAAAAGTTAGTATATACCAATTTTGGAAAAACTAATACCGTTTTTGTTTTTGCTTAGATCTAACCTAGGTTCGATCTAGTTCCAATCGAATGGCTGACAAAACATTTTCTATCAGGTTGAACTTAGTTTAGCTCTGGGATGCATTTTCTAAATGATGGGTTTGCTCGGGGTTCTTTCACAGTTTCAACCACGCCATTAGCAATACACTGACAATCCTAAAACGTTTGTTTATTATCACGAAAATGCTTGTTTATTTAGTGGTCGAGTTGGAACTAACCCAGGTTAAAAAACAAAAACGCAACTTATGCACTTGCTTATACAAAGTTGCTTATTTACATGAACTCTCTACACCAGTGTTAGCCAAACTGTGGCCCGCGGGCCGCAGATGGCCCTTTGAGATGATTCGTACGGCTCGCGGACTGATTTGAAAGATGGTGAACTTAAGAGAAATTTTTTTGATGACATAGGCGTCCCTCTGTCTAATCGTTATGCCTCGCACATGTTGTAAATCTGAAAGCTTTCCGGTTTAAATCTCATGGTGATTCCTAGAAAATGGTTTTTGTTGTCGCCTATTTTACATTTTGTTATGCACTGGCCATTCAGAGACTATTGCGGCCCGCGGAATTCATGGGCGATCTGGTTTGACCCGCATCATGCATATGCCTAGGCACCACTGCTCTACACACACAAAGTTTCATTGGATTCTGAAAGGGGCGTGGCAACCTTTGGTCGAGTTGGCATGAACTGCGTCTTGCAACTGCACTTTCATGAAATTTACTCGAATCTCTATGTTTCAAATGGTTGAACTTTTGACAGTTCTCATTTGTTTGTCTTTTGAAATAAAAACATCATAATTGGGACACCATAATATCTTGCAATTTACTATTGCTCGTTGCTCCATTCTTTCCGATTATTTTTATCAGGCTCTATTTTTGAGAAATCTTGGTGTCTGGACCACCACAAACATGATATCAAGATCGTTATCGGTGATTTCAATGCTCTTGTCGGCCAGGAGGCGGAACACAAACCAGTGATTGAAGGGTTCAGTGCAACCAGCTGGCCAATGACACAGTCCCGCTCTTTATCATTTAAAGAATATCGGCAAGGTATCATCCGACACCTGCCGCTTTTGTAACTCTGAACCTGAAAATTCAGCGCATCTGCTCTGCTATTGCGGAGCTCTTGCATTATCAAGGCACAACTTCTTAGGAAGTTTCCTTCTTACTCCATATCAGGTATGGATCCTAAATCCCAAAACGGTCATTGGCTTTATAAACCATGTAGTACCGAATTGGGGCACAGGATTACAACTATTCCGCTAAACTCCACCAATAGGTGTGAGCGATCCGTAAACTGTGTACAGCAATCGGGGCCTGCCACAAAAGACGATCATTAAGACTGTCGCAGTGGCCTTTTAACCCAATGCCCTTCTGGCATACAAAAAAAACACCAATTCTCGGTTGACCATAACGCGGAATATAGAGTTTCGCAGAATACCATTTCGCGAAAAACCTTACGCGGGATGTATTATTTCACGGAAAATCTTTCCGTAGAAAGTACCATTTCGCAGGGGTGATCCAACTGAAGGAGACGGCAGGTCGCCGGCAACACTCGCGGCCTGTGTCCGTCTCGCACTGAATCTTCTAATGTTACTATTGATAGTTTCTGGTGGTCTCCCTAGTAGCACACTTTTGTTATTTCTGGTTGCCGTAACCTATTAATGACTGAAATTAGTCATTAATCGGTTACCACAACTTGTTTGTAACACCTGTGCTACTAGGGCTTGTTATTGACTAATCTATACCTATAAAGAAGGATTTCTGTCTGTCTGTCTGTCTGTCTGTCTGTCTGTCTGTCTGTCTGTCTGTCTGTCCTGTGTTCCTTATAGAATCAAAAACTACTGAACCAATCGGCGTGAAAATTTGCATGTAGAGGTTTTTAGGGCCAGGAAAGGTTTTAGTGATGGTTAGAGACCCCTCCCCCCACTAAGAGGGGGGGCTCCCATACAAATGAAACACAAATTTCTGCATAATTCGAGAACTAATTAAGCAAATAGAACCAAATTTGGCATGTGGGTGTTTTCGGTGACAAGAATTTATTCTAGGGTAATTTGAGACCCCTCCCCTCTTTATAAGGGGAATTATAACTCCTCTCCCCTTTAAGAGGGGGGGTTACCATACCAATTTCCTCATAACTCGAGAACTAATCAAGCAAATGGAACCAAATTTGGCATGTGAAGGTTTTCGAGGGCAAGAAAATTTTCTATGTTGAATTAGGACCCCTCCTCACTTTAAGAGGGGGGGCTCCTATACAAACGAAATACAAATTTCCTTATAACTCGAGAGCTAATCCAGCAAATGGAACCAAATTTGGCATGTAGGTGTTTTTGGAGGCAAGAATGTTTTCTATGATGAATAAGAACCTCTCCCCACTTTAGGAGGGGGGGCTCCTATACAAATGAAATACAAATTTCCTCATAACTCGAGAACTAATCAAGCAAATGGAACCAAATTTGGCATGTGGGTGTTTTCGGTGACAAGAATTTATTCTATGGTAAATTGAGACCCCTCCCTCTTTATAAGGGGAATTGTAACTCCTCTCCCCTTTAAGAGGGGGGGCTTCCATACAAATTTCCTCATAACTCGAGAACTAATCAAGCAAATGGAACCAAATTTGGCATGTGAAGGTTTTCGAGGGCAAGAAAATTTTCTACGGTGAATTAGGACCCCTCCCCACTCTAAGAGGGGGGGCTCCTGTACAAATGAAATACAAATTTCCTCCTAACTCGAGAACTAATCAAACAAATAGATCAACATTTGGCATGTGGGTGTTTTTTTTGGTGACAAGAATTTATTCTATGGTGAATTGAGACCCCTCCCCTCTTTATAAGAGGAATTATAACTCCTCTCCCCTTTAAGAGGGGGGGGCTTCCATACAAAATTTCCTCATACCTCGAGAACTAATCAAGCAAATGCAACCAAATTTGGCATGTGAAGGTTTTCGAGAGCAAGAAAATTTTCTATGGTGAATTAGGACCCCTCCCCACTTTAAGAGGAGGGTCTCCTGTACAAATGAAATACAAATTTCCTCATAACTCGAGAACTAATCAAGTGAATTGAACCAAATTTGGCATATGTGTGTTTTTGGAGACAGTTTTTTTTCAATGATGAATTGGGACCCCTCCCCACTTTAGGAGGGAGGGTCCTATACAAACGAAATACAAATTTCCTCATAACTCGAGAACTAATCCAGCAAATGGAACCAAATTTGGCGTGTAGGTGTTTTCGGAGGCAAGAATTTTTTCTGTGATGAATTAGGACCTCTTCCCACATTAGGAGGGGGGCTCCAATACAAATGAAATACAAATTTCCCCATAACTCGAGAACTAATCAAGCAAATAGAACCAAATTCGGCATGTGGAGGTTTTTGGAGGCAAAAATATTTTCTACGGTGAATTAGGATCCTTCCACACTTCAAGAGGGGGGGCTTCTACACAAATGAAATACAAATTTCCTCATAATTCGAGAACTAATCAAGCAAATGGAACCATATTTGGCATGTGGGTGTTTTTGGAGGCAACCATTTTTCCCATGATGAATTAGGACTTCTTACCTTTTTAGGAGGGGGGGGGGGCTCCCATTCAAACGAAATACAAATTTGCTCATAACTTTAGAACTAATCAAGCAAATGGAACCAAATTGGCATGTGAGAGTTTTAGATGGCAGAATTTTTTTTCTGTGGTGTATTACGACCCCTTTCCCTTTTAAGAGGGTGGGCTCCCATACAAATGAAATACAAATTTCCTTATAATTTGAGTACTAATCAAGCAAATGGAACCAATTATAGCATGTAGGAGATTTTTGAGTCTTGAATTTATTTTATGATAGTTGGAGACCTCTCACCCCTGTGGTAGGGGGATATGGACTCTCATACAAATAAAACAGAAATTTTTGCGAAACTCAAAAACTAATCCAACTCGAGAAATTCGAGACTCTTCCATAAATCATTAATCAATAACAAGACGACAAAAACTATCTATAGTAACACTAGATCATTCAGGACGAGCCGGTCGCGAGTGTTGCCGGTGACCCGCCGTCGGAAGCGCCGCCCACTGGGGGGCTTGCAAAACTCGAGATAGTGACAAAGATCATCCGAGATTCATGATTTATGTACAACACAGGTTAATTTGTGGCAATACGAAGTTTGTCGGGTCAGCTAGTATTTTATGAAAGAGTCTAAATTCATAAAAACAAATCGTTCCTCCAAAACCCCCCACATGGTTCCATTTGCTTGATTAGTTTTCTAGTTATGAGGATACTTGTATTTCATTTGTATAGGAGCCTCCCCCCACTATTGAAGGGGGGGGGGGTCATAATGCTCCTCCTAAAGAGGGGAGGGGTCTCAATTCACCATAGAAAAAAATTTGCCTGCGAAAATATCCACATACTAAATTTGGTTCCATTTACTTTATTAGTTCTGGAGTTATGAGGAAATTTGTATTTCATTTGTATGGGAGCCCGCCTCTTAGTGGGGGAGGGGTCTCTAACCATCATAAGAACCTTCCCTGGCCCCAAAAACCTATACTTTCAAATTTTCACGCCGATTGGGTCAGTAGTTTTCGATTCTATAAGGAACATACCGAAAGACAGACAGACAGACAGATATCCATTTTTATAGGTATAGATTTTATTCAACCTATGGCTCAAGAACGGTTTAGCTTTAGCAATAAAAACCTTTTTTCAGCTCTTAAACATCTAAATCCGGTGACTTTAATAAGCTTCGGGCTTGTTAATGGCTGCTTTCGAAGCTGTAATGGAGCCTAATAGAGATTTTTGCGCGCTTTTGAATAGCTAATTTGCGTAATGCTGTTAATTCTATTTTTAGTTTAGAAATAGTTTTGCAATGCTTCTGCGGTCGCTTAATCAATATCTCATCAACCTTTATGCAGCCAATAGATAATCTATTTTTATTTTTAAAAGAATGGAACGCGTCATTTTATATGCATTTTGCTATGGCGTCGTATGCTATATTTTTAATTTAGAATTACCGTCATCCGGGGCGAGATTGTGCCAAAAAAGCATATATTTTTGTTCTTTAGCTCAGTATACACACAATTTAGGAACTAAGTTGATTTCAAACCGGTCAATATATACTAAATTGTTCAATTAACAACTACCGTAGAGATGGTTTAGTTACAATGAAACCTAATTTTACTGGAAGTGCATGAATTTTGGCACAATCTCACCCCTTTTAGGGGGTGACATTGTGCCAAAAACATAAAGTTAGGCTAAAAACCTAAACTGTGAACATTAGCATATTTATAAACAATACACATAAATATCAGTATAAAGTAGTTCACATGGGGGGCCGTCCATGAACTAAGTGGACTATTAGGGGCAGGGGGTCGGCCAAAAACAACGAATCATACAAAAAGTATGAACGAAAATAACCCGGAGAGGTTTGAAATAACTAAAAATGAGTTCGTAGTCAATGGATAGCCTTTATATAGCCAGTAGCGTTTCTAGGGTTAACAAGGGGGATATATATGTAGGTGTGTATCCTAAGGGGGCATACCTATTTGATCATTTAACAGAAGTAACCATTACTTCGTTCGAGAACCCGCGGCCGCAGAACATGTAACCTATCCCAGCCGCTCCCCCCTCCTTAAAACTGGCAGTTTATACACGGTATAATATATTCGTCTTATTAGAGTGTTTATTCAAAGTAGCTGAAGTTTCCAGAGAAAATGTAAAAATTAGTTTAAATTATTTAGCAGACCTATGCTGCTGTTTGCTCCCAAATGGATGATGCAATCTAATCTGTCCAAATATTGTGCTCAATAGTAAAGAATATGAGTGTGCTGGTGTATACTGGCGTATTTTTGTTGTGTATGTGAAATCCACAAATTGGATCGATCATTATGGCTTGGCACAATCTCACCCCCGTGAAGCTCGAAAAGTACAAAGTTTCGAAAAATATTATTTTCGTAATCAAAACCTTTGCCAACGCATAATAACCTTTCAATACATTGTAAATGATTAGTTTATATACCTTCAAGATAGCAAGTTAATGCGATTTCTTGTTTGGGTTGGTTTATGCGGCACATTTTTTACAAGCATTACTTCCGCGTATTTTTGATCGCGAACTTTGAAACCCTGTTTAGGCTAAATAGTTTGTTAATATTATCTGTGATCCATTCTGAGTTATGAATAAATATGTTATGTTCATCATCATTTTGAATTTAGGTCACCAGTTTCTATAGATATAATAAATTTTCACAAATTAACATTTTTGGTTTTTGGCACAATCTCACCCCCGTGGCACAATCTCACCCCGGATGGCGGTACTTTAATTCGTACATGCAAGCTAATTAAATTACATGTCGTCTTCTTCCGGGAATTGAACCGCCATCTTCTGATCCAAAAGTACTCACTGTGTGCCACATGAAAGAAAGCTTCCACTGGTTTACAAAGCAACTTTAACTACTTTAAGCTGTCGTAAAAATGTTTGATTTTATGGCTGTTTAGAAGCAGATTGTTTAACAGAAAAATCTGCTATTAAGCTTGTTTATCAGTTTTTGGGAGAAAACTGGTTTGAAAACCTTAAAATAGTTTAAACATGCCATGTTAACATGTTTTGATCGCCTTAAACCAACCCGTAAACAGCAATTGCTCTTGCAATTCAGCTACCGTTGTTATGTGGGAAATACTCGCTAGCAGTGGGCACCGCTAATTCGCTAACCGATACATGCTCGATAAGTTTCGCTAATCACAAATCGCAAACTGCAAATTAACAGTCACTGTTTATTTTTGAAAATATCGCAACAACTTGCATTGTAATCTCACTATACAAATTATTACTAATTTGCATATATTACACAACTTTTCCTAATATAACTAAGATCAAAAACCTATTATAATGGATAAAATACTTTACAGTTTATTAATTTTAAAATAAACAGCGACACTTCATTTGGAATTATGGGCCAACAATTCGGCTAGTCTGAATATAAATTATAAAGCATAACTAGCGTTTCTCGATTGGTCGGTTTGCGAATTACCGAATTAGCGGTGCCCAACACTGCTCGCTAGCTACTAAGTTACGCTGGCCATTCTGATTGTTTATGAAAATTTCTATAAAAAAGGTAAAATAAAAAAAAACAAAACTAATCCTTGTCATCACCCTTTCCTCTAGCCGCCAATTTTAAGGCAAGGCAATGTATACAATACATAGAATATCTATACTGATGAAAATGGATGAAATGTTTAAATATACTTACTGCGATCTTGTTATACCGTCTGGCATTTCAATCATCGTTATCGGTAGACTCCACCCTGATTTCCCTACTGTTGCTTTTACGGAGCACATTATGCTGTCTTTAGCAGCATCATATGTAGGTTCTGGTTCATTTTGTACTATAACATTACAGTAACTCGGAACTAATTGCGGAAGCCACTCCGGTTCTATCACAGTGATTCCACGAATAAACATTTTCGTCGTTCCTCCATCCATGGTTTCATACACTTCTTGATAACAGACCCATTCAAAATCTTGCTTTCTATGTACTGAACTAGTATGTATAAAGACAGGCTCTTCCACGTCACTTATATTGTATGCGTGTTTGTACTTAATTCTATCAGATTTAAGTTTGATCTCGGCATCAGGAATTTTGCGAGCCACACGGTCGGCCATCCCAATGAGCATTAGTTGTCGTAAAAGTCTAGCTTGCGCATCATTTGGTGGCGGCATCAGAGGATCTACTGTTAAATTAAGTTTTTGTAAATTTGCATTGCTTTCATTCGTGAGTAAAACTCGTAGCTTGCGGATCTCTTTAATAGCTTTTAGGCGAAGACCATTTTCTTCGCAGAACTCTGCGAGACGACCTTTACTGTTTGCAAATTCTGAAGCTCCAACAGCTCGAAGTAAAATCATAGGATCACCAAGTAGAAATGAGTTGCCAGTTCCAGCCCAAGCTTTTCGTTTATTACGCCATTTTTGATAGCTGTTTGAATTTTCAGAGAATGATACCTCCTGAAGAACTTCTTGTACAGAAAGTGCTGCCACCATACAAATAGCATACGGAAGTAAACCATACTGATGGCTCAGAGCCAACATTTTTCCAAACCGGGGAGAGACTGGAAAAGCTGCTATAGTTCGACCAAGCTCAGTTACACGGCTTATAGAATGAATTTTTTTTTTGTTTACTATATATTCTTGCAAAGCTCCCATACGTACTAATTGGTTTTCCGCTATTTTCAACTGAGCACGATCTGGCGGCGAAGGAAAAGGAAAATTCACAACTTTATCAATGCCCATGCTCTTCATTTGCAGCATTAAGTCGTCAACAGGTTTAACTTGAATCTGAGGTGTTGTAAATTCTATAAATTCGTCATTGTATAATGCGCTGGAATATAACCGATAACAATGACCAGGAGCTACTCTCCCGGCTCTTCCTGCTCGTTGGTTAGCAGATGCTTTGCTAATATAAGTCACTGCAAAAGTGGAAACGCCCGTCACTTTATCATAGAGTTTGGTCTTTTGGCGACCGCAATCAACAACATATTTAATATCCGGTATAGTTAAAGATGTCTCCGCAACATTTGTAGCTACAACACACAGTCGTGTTCCTTCGGGAGGGGCATCAAAAATCCTTTGTTGTTTTTCAGAAGACAACAGAGAGTATAATGGCAACACCCAAAGTGATTGACTAGGCGAATATTCAGAGGTGCACATAAATTCATCAAAGTCGGATTCTGAATCACTCACTTGGTCCTTTTCTAAATCTTCTGTATCCCATGGCATTTCATAATTATCAAGGTTAATCTTAGGTAGTTTAACTCCAGCTTGCGATTTTCGATTACTTCGTTTACTGCCACTTTTGGTTGTATTTTTTAAACCACAAATGTTTGTAAGTTTTCTATCAAGTTCATATGATTGCTTTTGAAGATCATGTTTTTCCATGCAAGCATTTTTGTAAGGAAATGCATTTCGGAGCCGTTTAACTACATAATTAACCTCTTTTTGGCCAGTGACAAAAACCAAAATACCGCCCTCCGGCAGTCTAGTATGAATTTTCATGGTTTTCAAAATGCTTTCTCGTACATAATCGGTAGCAGTTGTTTTGTTGAAATGGACTGTAACCGGAAATTGACGCGATTCAACATTTATAACTGGCGGGATTTTACTGAAAAGATGATGATTTTCCGTAAAATCCTTAACTCTTAATGTAGCAGACATAATAATGAGTTTAAGGGGATTTCCTTTTTTGGCACGTAGAATCACGATCCGTGACAGCAAACCAATAAGTATGTCGGTATACACGCTACGTTCATGTGCTTCATCCAATATAACCACAGAATATATATTCAGTAAAAAATCGTTTTGAATTTCTTTGAGTAGTACGCCATCAGTGAGAAATTTTATTCGTGTTTTATCGGTAACGTTTCCTTCAAAACGGATCAGATAGGATACAATATCTTCTGAAAGGTTCATTTCTTTAGCGACTCGTTTCGACATCGAAATAGCCGCAACGCGTCGAGGCTCAGTAATAGCAATAATGCCACGTTCTGGTAGTGCATATCCTGCTTCATATAAAAACTGAGGAACCTGTGTGGTTTTTCCGCTTCCAGTTTCTCCCGCAAGAATAACAATTGTATTTTCGCTAATAGTTTCCATAATAATCTGCTCCTCGGCGAGAATTGGAAGCCGAAGTCGTGCAGCCTGAATCTTTGAATCCCGATCAACATGAACGAAGATAACTGGTTTTCTCTGCATATCTTTTATATCAGGTTTTGTATTTTTTGCTACATTTTGCACACTAATATCAATTTCAGTAGTTTCATTACACGGAGTGTATTCTAGTGCATTAGATTCTGTTGAATTGCCTACTGGAAAGGAATCATTGCATATTTCTTCCTCTGAGCTGTCATCAAATCCAACCGTGTGTAAATTATTTCGTATTTGTTTGCTAATAGTATTAATTGATGAATGTTTCTTACTCGTGCCAATATATTTGTGTTTCTGTCGTTTTTCTTTTTCTTTAAGGACTTTACTCGGACTAGATTTTGCAGAATTTTGTTCTTTAAAATACTGCTTCAAACCCTTAGTTTGTAACGCGCTAATTTTCAAGTAACTTTTCAATTCTTCCGCTGGAACCTGTACTTTTGCTAATGCAGCAATTAAGGACGATCGGTTCTCCTTTTTCTTCTTCTGATCAACAATCCTTTCCAGGCGCTTACGCTGCTTTTTTGACAAGATTTTAGTAACTATAGTTTTGTCATGCTTGATTTTAGTTGGTCTTTTTTTCGAAGGAAGAACTAGTAAGTTAGCCTCATCGTGAGAGCCATATTCTCTGTAGTTTACACCAAAATCAAGCTTAATCTAAAAATTCATTTGGTTATATTAAAATCTAAAAATGTTTGTTTACACATGAGGCACGTTGATATGTGTGCCTACATATCGGAAATAATGTTTACCTGTTTTGTAGCGCTATTATCTATTATAGTTTCAACATGTTGGCGACCTTTTTCATTAAATCTTCGTTTCCCCATATTTGTTTCTAATTGAACAGACAATAAAATGAGCACCTATGGATAAGATTACTTAGCCAAATCACAACACTGAATGAATCTGAAACTTTTGAAACCACATTGATTTGTTGATGTCTTACTATCATTAATAATGATTACCCCATCACCATCATAAAAATTTGACAGATGGCATATAAAGCTTTCTGACCAATGAGATTTTAGGAGGTATGGAAAAAGAAGATGATTCGTGGCCATACTCAAAATAATCAGCACATAACAGCGGGGTGCTATCCCTATCTTAACGAACAGTGTTTGACAGTCGACTTAACGAAGGGCGCTATTGCAGGAAAAGCGCCCGTCTGACAGGTAAATTTGCTGCCAACCTTATCGAGATGTGCTGAGATGTTGGAAACAAAAACATGGCACCCATCGCTGGCACATAACTAATAGGCGAATAACAGGGGCTTGCGATGGGTGCCATGTTTTTGTTGCCAACCGACCCCCCGGCACGTCGCCATTTTTCTGTGACTGAAACTGAAACGTCAAAAACACTGGGCGGGAAATCACTTCATAGAAAATCAATGCGACGGCCATTGTTGTTTGGGGTACAATAGTGAGGGGTCCAACTTAATGGGGGTACTGTCAAACTCTGTAGACCAAGATAGCGATGTCGAGGAGGTGTTGCCAACATCCTCAGCACATCTCGACAAGGTTGGCAGCAAATTTACCTGTCAGACGGGCGCTATTTCCTGCATTTCTTGCAAATAGCGCCTTTCGTTAAGTCAACTGTCAAACACCGTTCGTTAAGATAAGGATAGCACCCCGCTGGCGAATAAACGCAAAACCATCGTTCCTTAAGTTGTGTCTACCACAGTGTTCTCAGCGACTCACGCTTGTTTCGTACGAATGGTTTATTGAATGCTTAACATGTGCTGAATAAATGATTCTAAAGTAATCTTGTACAGCAGATGCCTAACATGGTTTAAGAAACTACTCTTCAGCGCTTAAATATATTTTAGTCGAGGTTTGTTCCACGCTTGACAAACTTAAACTTGTAAAACTACATCGGCTAAAAGCTCGGTGCCTATCATATGTCAGATTATCTCAGATGTGTTCGTCGACGGCTTCCAACCGACAGGATGTATGTTCGAATCCAGGTGAGTGAAAAAAGTATAATGGCGGGCTTGATGAATTTTGAGTCAACCAATGATTTCCTACGGCTGGCAAAGGGTGAACATGTGCATTCCATAACCTCTGTTCATTAACTCCTATTCCTACCTCCACGAGGTGCCGGCTGGGGTACGCAACTTCGGTTGTCGTATGCTAACAGGAAAGGGGGCACAGTGGCTCCCGCCCACATTAAGATGGCAGCCCCATCAGCGGGATAAGGACCTTAGGTTAACAGCCTACTGTACCAGAACACACAAAAAGTTAATGAAAATGAAAGAAGAAATCTCTCCGGATTATTGGCAACGACCTTTAGCATGAAAACACGGACACGAATCGGAACATGGAATATACTGACCCTTGCCCAGCAGGGCAAGCTGGCTCAACTTGCAAGGGAAGCTAGCCGTCTGAAGCTTGAAATCCTGGGGCTGAGCGAGGTCCGCTGGCCGGGTACTGGCGAACACAGGACATCATCCGGGCAAGTCTTGCTCTACTCTGGCATACGAGGTGAAAATGCTACTCGAGAAAGAGGAGTTGGATTCCTACTGAGCCCAGGGGCACGTGCGGCCCTGATGAAGTGGGAACCAATAAATGAGCGAATAATCGTTGCCAGATTTAGAACACGGGTTAGGAACCTTACGGCAATCCAGTGCTATGCGCCAACAGATGCTGCCGACCTGCAGGAGAAAGAGAGCTTTTACAGCCAGCTGAACAGCGTGGTTGAGAAAATCCCGAAGGGGGACATCCAAATTCACATGGGCGACTTCAACGCGAAGATTGGCTCAAACAACGCGGACCTTGAACGCGTCATGGGACGCCATGGCCTAGGAGAGATGAGCGAAAACGGGGAGCTGTTTACAGAATTCTGTGGTAATAACGACATGGTCATTGGTGGATCGCTCTTCCCCCATAGACCAGTACATAAAGTCACGTGGGTTTCCCGCGACGGCCGAACAGAAAACCAAATCGACCACATCTGCATCAGCCGGAAATGGAGAAGGAGCCTTCTTGATGTACGCAACAAACGCAGCGCTGACATTGCATCCGACCATCATCTTGTTATCGCTGAGATACGTCTGCGCGTCGCACGTGTCCAACGACGGGAGGAGAAAGTTGGGTGCCCCTACGACGTCCGCCGATTGGAGAATCCTGAGGTGAAAAGGGCCTTTGTTGAACAACTTGAATCTCGAGCCTCGGAGTTGCCATCTGGTGGAACCGTCGAAGAGCAATGGACCGGCATCAAGAACGCCTTCATCACGACCAGTGATGAAACCCTCGGCAAAGCGCGCAGTGGGCGGAGGGAGTGGATTTCGGATGAAACTTGGAGGAAGATCGACAAGCGGAGAGAGGCGAAAGCCGGCATTGAGCGAGCGCGGACCAGATCGGCTAAGACAGCTGCCCGTCAACGATACGCCGAACTGGAGAGGGCTGTTAAACGTGCTTGTAGGCGGGACAAGAGAGCCTGGACTAACTCCCTAGCCGAACAAGGAGAAACCGCCGCCGCCAATGGTGATATCCGTTTGTTGTACGATATTTCTCGCCGCCTTAGTGGTGCCAGGATGAATACAAAGATGCCGCTAAAGGACAGAGCTGGTCAGCTATTGACTGACCGTACAGAACAGCTTAAGCGATGGACTGAACATTTTGAACAACTCTTCCGAGTTTCAAATGTCAGAGACCAACAAAACCAGCAGCGTACGACGCCTACAGTTCGTCGAATAAATCGCGTGAACTCGGAGGCGCCATCGCTGGATGAAATTGTAGCAGCCATCAAGAGTATGAAATCCAATAAAGCGCCAGGGATAGATCGTATTTCAGCCGAAATGCTCAAAGCTGACCCATCTTTGTCAGCCCAGATGATGCATCAGCTTTTCAGCAATATTTGGGAAACCGCAACTTTTCCGGTGGACTGGATGCAGGGCATATTGGTCAAAGTCCCTAAGAAAGGAGACCTAACGGAATGCGGTAACTGGCGTGGCATCACGTTGCTCTGTATTACTCTCAAAGTACTCTGTAAGGTAATCCTCAACCGGATCCAGGAGAAGATCGACGCTACTCTCCGGCGGCAGCAAGCTGGATTCCGTGCTGGCCGATCATGTGTAGACCATATCACAACGCTCCGCATTATATTGGAGCAGATCAACGAATTCCAGGACTCTCTTCTGCTGGTGTTCGTTGACTTCGAAAAGGCGTTCGACCGACTCAATCACGAAAACATCTGGGGCGCACTTAGGCGTAGAGGAGTTCCAGATAAGCTAGTCCATCTCATCGAGGCTCAGTACGAGGCGTTCTCGTGCAAGGTTTTGCACGACGGCGTCTTGTCCGACCCCATAAGGGTTACTGCTGGCGTGAGACAGGGCTGCATTTTATCACCGCTTCTGTTTCTCATCGTTATGGATGAGATATTAGTTGGAGCAATTGACAGTAGACCAAATCGAGGATTGCCTTGGAATCCTCTAACGATGGAGCAGCTAAATGACCTCGACCTAGCCGACGACATTGTCTTGCTCGCACAACGCCGAAACGATATGCAGAGCAAGTTAGACGACCTCTCCGAGAGCTCC
Source organism: Sabethes cyaneus (assembly GCF_943734655.1). Lineage (NCBI taxonomy): Eukaryota > Metazoa > Arthropoda > Insecta > Diptera > Culicidae > Sabethes > Sabethes cyaneus. The sequence continues at coordinate 104,041,962 of NC_071355.1, forward strand.
CAGGCAGCAGGTCTTACAGTCAATGTAGCGAAAACTAAGTCTATGGTAGTGAACACTGACAATTCCACCAACTTTACAGTAGCAGGACAACAAGTTGAGCAGGTAGCCGTCTTTCAATATCTTGGTAGCCAAACAACGCCCGATGGTGGTACCAAGACTGATATAGCCACACGGATCAGGAAGGCCAGGGGTGCCTTTGCAGGTCTGCGAAACATTTGGCGCTCAAACCAGATCACTCTACGTACGAAAACCCGAATCTTTAATTCAAACGTTAAATCCGTACTGCTGTATGCCTGCGAAACGTGGTGCGTCTCAGCGGAGACAACGCAAAAACTGCAGGTATTCATTAACCGGTGCCTGCGATATATTATTCGTGCCTGGTGGCCTGATAATTGGATATCCAATGAGGAACTCCATCGTCGGTGTCATCAACGGCCGATAGCCACAGAAATTCGTGAGCGTAGGTGGAAGTGGATCGGACACACCTTGAGGAAAGGAGCGAACGAGGTTTGCAGAGCAGCACTCGACTGGAATCCACAAGGACAGCGTAGAAGAGGCAGACCCAGAGGCTCGTGGAGACGGAGCTTAGCCAACGACATCCGGGCTGTAGACGAGAACCTGTCCTGGCGACAGGTAAAAGCCATGGCGGGTAACCGTCAGCAGTGGAGATCTCTAATTTCATCCCTTTGTTCTGCCGGACCGGCGGACATGGACACATAAATAAATAAAAAAAATGATTTCCTACTAAGTCTATCATCTATACCTATAAAAAAGGATTTCTGTCTGTCTGTCCCTATGTTCCTTATAGAATCGAAAACTACTGAACCGATCGCCGTGAAAATTTGCATGTAGGGGTTTTTGGGGCTACGGAAGGTTCTCTCGACGGCAAAAGTCCGCTCCCCCCACTAAGAGGGGGGGCTCCTCCCATACAAATCTATGCCTGAAAAAATGGATTTCTGTCTGCTTTATGTTCCTTATAGAATCGAAAACTACTGAACCGATCGGCGTGAAAATTTGCATGTATGGGTTTTTGGGGCTACGGAAGGTTCTCTCGATGGCAAAAGTCCCCTCCCCCCACTAAGAGGGGGGGCTCCTATACGAATCTATGCCTTAAAAAATGGATTTCTGTCTGTCTGCCCGAATGTTCCTTATAGAATCGAAAACTACTGAACCAATCGGCGTGAAAATTTGCATATAGGGGTTTTTGGGGCTAGGGAAGGTTCTTACGATGGTTAAAGAGGGGGAGCTCCCATACAATTGAAACACAAATTTCTGCATAACTCGAGAATTAATCAAGCAAATGGAACAAAATTTTGGCATGTTGGTGTTTTTGGAGACAAGAATTTTTTCGATGGTAAATTAAGACCCCTCCCCACTTTAGGAGGGGGGGGGGGCTCCTATACAAATGAAATACAAATTTCCTCATAACTCGAAAACTAATTAATCAAATGGAACCATATGTGGTATGTGGGTGTTGGAGGCATGAATTTTTTCTATGAGGAATTGAGACCACTTACCTTTTTAGAAGGGGGGCTCCCATACAAATGAAATACAAATTTCCTTATAACTCGAGAAATAATCAAGCAAATGGAACCAAATTTAGCATGTGGATGTTTTTGTAGGCAATTTTTTTTCTATGCTGAATTGAGACCCCTCCCCTCCCTCTTTAGGAGGGGAATAATGACCCCTCTCCCTTTTAAGAGGGGGGCTTCCATACACATGAAATACAAATTTCCTCATAACTCGAGAACTAATCAAGCAAATGGAACATAACTTGACATGTGGGTGCTTTTGGAGACAAGAATTTTTTCTATGGTGAATTGAAACCTCTCCCCACTTTAGGAGGGGGGCTCCTATACATATGAAATACAAATTTTCTCACAACTCGAAAATTAATTAATCAAATGGAACCATATTTGGCATGTGGGTGTTTTTGGAGGCATGAATTTTTTCTATGATGAATTAGAACCGCTCTCCCTTTTTAGGAGGGGGGCTCTCATACAAATGAAATACAAATTTCCTCATAACTCGAAAAGTAATCAAGCAAATGGAACAAAATTTGACATGGTGGGGGCTTTGGAGGCAGGATTTTTTTTATGATGGTTTGAGACTCCTCACCCCTGTGGTAGGGGGATAAGGACTATCATACAAATAAAACAGAAATTTTTGCGTAACTCAAAAACTAATCGAACTTCCGAACATGCTAACTTTATCTAAAACTAGCAGTACATTTTCTTTTTCGCTCAATTTTTCATGGAAAATGACGTCCAAAGTTACCGAAACTATGTTTTGACGTAGAACTACGCCTTACCGCAGGGTATCAATTTGATATCTGTGCTTGGGAAGAATGCCAGAGTGATAAAGTCCTCTCGCCCCAACAAGGTTTCTTAGGACTGCGACAAACCTAGTCCAGTTTGATGTCCTGCAAGTAAACAATTTTGTTAAAGCATAAAACCACCTTTTCCTTTCAACCTAGTTCATTTTAAACATTGAATCTAGTCCAAATTGATGTCCTGAAGGTGAAACGTCACAGAAAAGTGAGCAGCAATCCTTTCCTTTTGCCAGATTGCATCCACATTCGCGACTACGAAGTTGCTAATGTTTGGTTTTTGCGTGAGAAAAAAGTGAAGAAAGTATTTTGGCTTCTGTTTTCACGCAAGTTTTGACAATGGGTTTTCGTGTAAGTGTAAACAGGATGTAAACGCGAATAGGACTGCAAGATTTTTTTCGGAACTGTTGTCTTACAAGGAAGCACGGCTGAAGGAATATTTGTGCAAGTGAAGTAACGCAGCAATTCTCAAAGTGAGGAAAATTAGCGACTCTTTTATCCGAGAACAGTTTTGAATGTTTCAATTGCTGCTTTGCGTCAGTTAGTTGCCTGCAATTCTTTACTATTCAATAGTCAAGCATTAATTTCTTTCAAAAATGATGGACAAGACAAGGCAGATGGGATCCGTAGTGGTGCTAATGTTTATTTGACCGTCAACTTAGTATAAGGCAGTAAGGTACAAAACATTTTGCAAACAACTTTAACTTACTTAGTAGCCTTCAATCATTAAAATGAATAAAATGATCTAAAAAAATCTGTAGCACAGTCAAGCCATTTTAGCATAACAATTTTTTGATCTCATCAAAATGCATATACAGTAGGATTTCGAATTTGGCAACAAATGCGTGTCGCCTATGTTGCCAGGTATGAAATGGGGTAGGCAAACGAGAAAGCGTCCAACATAGCTTTCGCCAGCCCAGAGCCCAAGCTCCCACCTAGCGTCTCCACGCGACCATACCCGGTAATACTCTATTGAGTAGCTAAGCAGGAGGTGCGATCCTGCGTGGTTCCCGGCTGCTTGATCTCAAAACTGAGATTTTGGGCAGACGGTTGAGCCGCATGGCCTTGTTATCGGGTAAGCCTAATATATTATTTTAATTTAATTATTTGTTTCGTTTCAGCTCATCTGCTCATTATCTATACAGTAAAAGTTTGGCCGTAGTAAGTTTAAATAATGCACATGGAAAGAAGGAAAAATTAATTTAATTATTGGCTATAAGACGCACTGATGGAAACTCAAATGACGCGATTAGTAAGAAAATGTTATACTGACTCAATCAGCAATTTGGTAAGATCGTTTCAAGTCGAATTTTTTCACATGTTACTATATACGGGTCGACTCTTTTGGTAATAACATACCAAACGAGTTGAAAGTCCGAATGTAATAGTAAAATCTATATGATTCTAGTATTACCTTCTGGCGGGGTTTGCTGACTATAAAATAATTCCGGAATGCGCTGCAAGTACTCAGTCATTCTTCATGGGTCTTTGAATAGTCAGTAAGGCTAACACCATCTATAACCCGAAACTAAGATAATTGCATGGACTAACCATCACTGCAGTTACCTTTTTTTCACAGTATCACTGCCGGACAGCGTGAGATAGATAGGATATATACACACACACAAAATGCGTATCGCCTATGTTGCCAAAGTCGAGACCCTTTTTCGACATGAAAAAATTTCATCTAAACGCTTTAGAAATTGACTAAATATCATTCATCAACGATTGCAACCATTTTATGTTTAAAAAGCCCGCCAAGAGCTATCCATCCGGTGCAAATAAGTTATTTATACCTTGCGGTAAGACGTAGTCCTACGGCAATAAAAATATTATTGTTCGAAACCACATAACTTTTTTTCATTAACATCCTGAGGGCATCATTTTTACGTTATTTAAAGTATGTAACCGATTGATATTTAAGCATATTTTTGGAAGTGAAATGTCTTGTGTTACCAAAAACGAATACTTTTGTTGCCAAAATCGAGGCATGCCAAAATCGAACCATGCCAAATTCGAAATCCAACTGTATATGTGAATAGTGTTTGATATTAACGAGAAAATTTTGTTAATAGCTGGGCGCGTGAGGGAGATACGGTTCGTTAAGGGGAAACCGAAGGTGGCTCAAAGATGGCTGGATAAATGGCTACCATTCGAAGCATGTATTGTTTTGCGCCTTAAAAATGTATCTGTATTGGCAGAGCACGCTTTCGCCACGTAATCAGTGCTTCCAGTGCTATTATAATTTCCTAAAACTTGTCATTCCATTTATCGATCTGCTATATATCAACAAATGCTTAGCAAAACATAATTGCCAATGAAAAAAATTTAACTGATCATATCGATCATTACGTGTTCATAAAAGCTACCAATGTATAATTTGGAATTAGCTAATAGATATTTGGTTGCGCACATATTTCGTTGTACCAGCGATTTCCGAAAAAGCAGCAACACGGCATTAAACTTTCGTCACATCAATGAGCTTTTAAAGAGCTTTCAACTTTCGCCGCTTCGATAAGCTTAGAGTGAAGTAAACAAACAAAAAGCAAACGCAGGAATCATAAGCTGGCCTCCGATGCAAGCGGATTAATTAAACATCCTAGTGATCCTACGCATTATTCAGTTGCTGCTGTTAATTTTGATTGAATCTGAATGCCTGGACAAAGAAAACAAACCATATTTCTGGATGTGCGAAGTCGGTGCGGTTGGCTGCGGATCAGCTGTGTTTATGTTTGCAAGCTCCGCTATTTGACATATATTACCAATACTAATGCAATATTCAAATAAACGTTTATAGGTTTTTAACGGATACATGAGATGTACAGTACAGTGTTTGTCGCACTAACACAATAACGTTAGCCACTTTCGGTTTCGCCTTAAATGGGCATTAAATTATGGTCATACTTGGGTAGCTCTAGCTGCACCGGAAGTGCCATTTCCGAACATTGTCCTGCTAACTTTATCAAAAGCTAGCAGTACATTTTCTTTTTCGCTCAATTTTTCATGGAAAATGACTACCAAACTTACCGAAACTATGTTTTCCCTGGAGCATTAAATGAGCATTAAATTATGGACATACTTGGGTAGCTCTATCTGCACCGGAAGTGCCATTTCCGAACATTGTCCTGCTAACTTTATCTAAAGCTAGCAGTGCATTGTTTTTTCCTATAAAACAATGGAGCATTAAATTCGTCGTCAGGAGCATTAATTAGCATTAATTGAGCATCAATTAACTGAATGGTGCAGCTAATATTCTGCTAACTTTGTACTGCCAGCTTTAGGGACATGTTGGAATTTTCCTTTCTGTTTCGTGCTAGAAGCATTAATTCAACTCGTACATTCATTTTTCGAGTTTTTCAGGCTGTAGAACCCACAGACAATTGACTTTATGAAAAAAAATAACTCAAATCCTACAAATTATTTTTTTGCCCCCCGATTTTTCAAGCCAATTTCCAAGGGGAAGGGGGGTGACAAAAACCTTTAAAATTATTTGCAATGGCCTTATTACATCTTGAACACGTCAAACCTGTATCTTGAATATGTGAGAAAATAAATTTCGTATTTCACTTTTAAAGGGATTCATCTTGTCAGATGGAGGGTTTTTTATACCAAAAAATATTGCTAAAGACACCATACGTGAAAAATCTCGCGTTTCGGCGTAATCTACCGCGACTACGTATTTTGTTGTTTGGACCGCAGCCTGGCCCATAAAGGGTTAAAACGCCTGAAACGCTCATTTGGATGTTCATATGACCTCTAAGGAATCATTAAATAACTTAAAAGGAACAAACAAAAAATTTATTTTTGGGGTTGATATAATCGGAAAAAAGTTGATATAATCAACTAAATAAATTTTTTGTTTGTTCCTTTTAAGTTATTTAATGATTCCTTAGAGGTCATATGAACATCCAATTGTACTTTTCTAAACACAGCTTTTTATTTATATAATTGTTTATTAGTTTAGTATTACATGCTATCCTAATAAAAAAATGCACCTTATGTGCAACAGTGGTTCTGCCAAGGATACAACAAACCGGTCATTCCTTTCATCTGCAATGTTTTTAGTATCACCACCAGGAGCAAGTATGCACAAATTATTGGCTGAGCCCACTCTTGGGCATGCCACATAAAGTTTACAATGGGAAAAACATGGTGTTCTCAGATGAACTCCACGCTGTTTGAATGATTACCCCTGTGACTCAAACGGAGTCGGCCAGCAACAATTAGTACTAATGATCGAACACTTTTTATACATACTTTGATTCGGTGCATAATTACACTGGACAAATCTACAGCTACTCCCCCCCGAGTGGCCATTGTTGAAAGCGGAAGGTGCAAATAGGAAAAATGGCTTTGTTTTTCTTTCTTTATGGGTTTTCTTGGGAATTCCGCAAAGACAACAGATGTGCAGGTGGCCGGGTAGACAAAAGAGGGGGAGCCGACAAATGGGGAGGAACGTCCGAAAGAGGAACAAGCGTTGTATTTTTGCATTATAAGCATTTCGGTTACAATAACCGATATACAAGTGGCTGTGAGACAAAGGCTCCCCGAGTAAGATCGGGCAATCAGCTAGTTTTTTCTTTATATTTTCAAATATTCAAAACATTACGTCGAGGGTGCAAGAGACAAGAAGCAATTCGGATCCCAATTACTTCAACATTCATTCGACAGACAAACTACAGAATGTTTTATTTTAAATTTAAATCAGGTGTTTAACAACGCTGCGTCAGTTCTGTGACGCAATTTAATAAATAACGGCATTGTAACGCGGATAAAATAAACATATAACTGCTTATACGAGAGTCATAGAGTTAATGGATTTTTTGTCTTTAAGTCTCAAAGTGTTTATAAATAGCCGTCACGTAGCCCATCACTTGTTGCCAATCTGGTCTCTCTAACTGACACATTTCATCGATGCTCTAGAAATAAACAAAATTGTTATAATTATCAAGCACTTCTGCAATTTGTAGAACTTACTAAGGACGTTGTTATTCCAACGCATTCAGCTGCCGCAAAGGCTAGACTAAAATTTCGACGTTTGTCGCTGGGACTCAATTTGTCGTAAGGTATCCGGTCCGGTAAATAGGAATGCATTATAGCGCACAATGCGAGGCCGTCGTTCCACGAGGAACTGAAATTGGTTATGTCGATATTCCTGTAGCCAACAGTTTTGTTCTGACACCACTTCAATAAGGCATTACGTTTTGAACCCCCATTTTTTACAAGCGCATTTAAGGGGTCCTTACGATCACCTGAAATGATATAATGTAAATATAAAATTACTTCTAACAGAACGTAGTAAGTAGTGATGTCCGAAATTTTCAAATATTCGATTACCGATTAATCGGTGGGCATCGATTCATTCAACTATTCTTGCTAGTAGTATTCGACTAAAAAATATTCCAGTAGAACAGTACATATTTGTTTTTTATGCGATTCAGTCTATTTAATTAAACAATTAACGGGCATCTTCATATTTCTTTTGAACTAATCAATTTATTCAACTACTCGTACTGGCAGTATTTGATTAAAAATTATACGAATATTTTACTACTAGTAGTAAGTATACGACGACGTAGGATGGGGCAAAGTGTGTCAGTGAAGTTTTCTATGTCCTACAAGATTATTCCAATTTTGAAATATTTTTTATTTCAAACATGTTGTCAGTAGCTTTTTCTACCAATAATAAATGATAACCCTTTCCGACCGGCACGTTTTTTTGAAATTGTGCGAAAAAAATGTTACTGCGAAACAACTACTATTTCTAGATCGTATTTAATATGCTCTCATTGAGTAAAACAAACTATCAATGTGTCAAATATGAAATGGTTCGCATTCTTAACTGATTTTAACCACTCGAGGAGAAATAACTATCAAACTGTCAAATTTTAACAAAAAAGTTAAAAATTTCGCGAAGTGGTGTTAAAATTTGTCAGTTCGATGGTTTTTCGAAAATAACCCTGCTCGAGAGCATGGTTACTTTTGACAGTTTGATGGTTCGCTTCTGAGAGCAAATCTACATAGAATTAACAAAAGCAAACAATTGTTAACAAACAATGTAAACAAAACGAGTGAGAGTTATGTCGAATTTGTTTATTCAATCCGGATTGGAACTGGATGAACTTTTTGTGTTCATTTGCTCCTATCTGACAGATAAAATTCATCCAGTTTCAACCCGGATTGAATAAACAAATTCGACATTAGTTTTCGCTGGGCCAGCATAGCAAAATCAGCTCTCACTCGGTTTGTTTACAATTGTGTGTTTCACTGATTTTTTCTTGGATTTTTTTTTCACCAATGTATGGATGTTTAACATATGACAAATTTTTTTATTTAACCCGAAATGAAATGAGGTAAATTTTATCTGTCAAATAGGAGCAAATGAACACCAAAAGTTCATCCAATTCCAACCTGGACTGATAAATAAATTCGCTGTTATAGAAACATATCTTCTTCACCTTATTATCACCAAACTGTCAAATTTCATTTGCTCCTATATATATATATATATATATATATATATATATATATATATATATATGGGTCATTCCACGGGAAATTTAGTCAAATTTTTTTTTCTCTTCGGAATATTTTTTTTACGTTCTTTGTTAAAAAAAAATCGACACGTATTTTTGTATTTCGATGTTACTGTTGGAATTCGCAAGATATGATTTTTTAAAGTATTGTAATCCGAAAAAATCACTATTTTTTAAATATTGATTGTAAACATAATTTGTAATATCAAAAAATGACTTTCTCCCAGAAGCTTGTGGAATAGTGAACAAGCATTCAAAATTGGTATACCATACCTCCTCTCGATTGTTTTTCAATAGTTAAATAGTGCATTTTTATAAACAATTGCAATTTTTTCAAAGTTGGAACTTTTTTTTCTCGATTTTTTTTATTTTAAAATATTTGTCCATCTTTCTCGACGAAGCATGGAAAATTTGGAAATGGAGAAATGAAAGCTCTGGAAGTTATGAGTTTTTATGTCTCAGCGCGTGTGTCAATGTGAAGCGAGCGGTTATGCTCAATCGATGTTCTAACCCAGGGGCAGCTTCATAACGAGGCCGCCTTTGATGCTATTAAGTGTAACGTGTCGTTGAAGCACGCGTGTTCGTCCTCTCGTTTGCATTAACGTGCGCGCTTCGATATAAAAATTCATAACTTCTAGAGTTTTCATTTCTCCATTTCCAAATTTCGCATGCTTCTTCGAGAAAGATAAACAAATATTTTAAAGTAAAAAAAATCGAGAAAAAAAAGTTCCAACTTTGAAAAAATTGCAATTGTTTATAAAAATGCACTATTTAACTATTGAAAAACAATCGAGAGGAGGTATGGTATACCAATTTTGAAAGCTTGTGGAATAGTGAACACATCTGGTAGAAAGTCATTTTTTGATATTACAAACTATGTTTACAATCAGTATTTAAAAAATAGTAATTTTTCCGGATTACAATACTTTAAAAAATCATATCTTGCGAATTCCAACAGTAACATCGAAATACAAAAATACGTGTCAATTTTTTTTAACAAAGAACGTAAAAAAAATATTCCGAAGAGAAAAAAAAATTTTGACTGTAAATTTCCCGTGGAATGACCCATATATATATATATATATATATATATATATATATATATATATATATATATATATATATATATATATATATATATATATATATATATATATATATATATATATATATATATATATATAGGAGCAAATGAAATTTGACAGTTTGATAGTTATTTCTTGGTTAAAATCAGTTAAGAATGCGAACCATTTCATATTTGACACATTGATAGTTTGTTATATATATATATATATATATATATATATATATATATATATATATATATATATATATATATATATATATCTATACCTATAAAAAAGGATTTCTGTCTGTCTGTCCTGTGTTCCTTATAGAATCAAAAACTACTGAACCAATCGGCGTGAAAATTTGCATGTAGAGGTTTTTGGGGCCAGGAAAGGTTTTAGTGATGTTTAGAGACCCCTTCCCCCACTAATAGGGGGGGCTCCCATACAAATGAAACACAAATTTCTGCATAACTCGAGAACTAATCAAGCAAATAGAACCAAATTTGGCATGTGGGTGTTTTCGGTGACAAGAATTTATTCTAGGGTAATTTGAGACCCCTCCCCTCTTTAGAAGGGGAATTATAACTCCTCTCCCCTTTAAGAGGGGGGGTTTCCATACAAATTTCCTCATAACTCGAGAACTAATCAAGCAAATGGAACCAAATTTGGCATGTGAAAGTTTTCGAGGGCAAGAAAATTTTCTATGTTGAATTAGGACCCCTCCTCTCTTTAAGAGGGGGGGCTCCTGTACAAATGAAATACCAATTTCCTCATAACTCGAGAACTAATCAAGCAAATGGAACCAAATTTGGCATGTGTGTGTTTTTGGAGACAAAATTTTTTTCTATGATGAATTGGGACCCCTCCCCACTTTAAGTGGGGGGGGGGCTCCTATACAAACGAAATACAAATTTCCTTATAACTCGAGAGCTAATCCAGCAAATGGAACCAAATTTGGCATGTAGGTGTTTTTGAAGGCAAGAATTTTTTCTATGATGAATAAGAACCTCTCCCCACTTTAGGAGGGGGGGCTCCTATACAAATGAAATACAAATTTCCTCATAACTCGAGAACTAATCAAGCAAATAGAACCAAATTTGGCATGTGGGTGTTTTCGGTGACAAGAATTTATTCTATGGTAAATTGAGACCCCTCCCTCTTTATAAGGGGAATTGTAACTCCTCTCCCCTTTAAGAGGGGGGGCTTCCATACAAATTTCCTCATAACTCGAGAACTAATCAAGCAAATGGAACCAAATTTGGCATGTGAAGGTTTTCGAGGGCAGGAAAATTTTCTACGGTGAATTAGGACCCCTCCCCACTCTAAGAGGGGGGGCTCCTGTACAAATGAAATACAAATTTCCTCCTAACTCGAGAACTAATCAAGCAAATAGAACAACATTTGGCATGTGGGTGTTTTTTTTGGTGACAAGAATTTATTCTATGGTGAATTGAGACCCCTCCCCTCTTTATAAGAGGAATTATAACTCCTCTCCCCTTTAAGAGGGGGGACTTCCATACAAATTTCCTCATAACTCGAGAACTAATCAAGCAAATGCAACCAAATTTGGCATGTGAAGGTTTTCGAGAGCAAGAAAATTTTCTATGGTGAATTAGGACCCCTCCCCACTTTAAGAGGAGGGGCTCCTGTACAAATGAAATACAAATTTCCTCATAACTCGAGAACTAATCAAGCGAATTGAACCAAATTTGGCATGTGTGTGTTTTTGGAGACAATTTTTTTTTCAATGATGAATTGGGACCCCTCCCCACTTTAGGAGGGGGGGTCCTATACAAACGAAATACAAATTTACTCATAACTCGAGAACTAATCCAGCAAATGGAACCAAATTTGGCGTGTAGGTGCTTTTGGAGGCAAGAATTTTTTCTGTGATGAATTAGGATCTCTTCCCACATTAGGAGGGGGGGCTCCAATACAAATGAAATACAAATTTCCCCATAAATCGAGAACTAATCAAGCAAATAGAACCAAATTCGGCATGTGGAGGTTTTTGGAGGCAAAAATATTTTCTACGGTGAATTAGGATCCTTCCACACTTCAAGAGGGGGGGGGGGCTTCTACACAAATGAAATACAAATTTCCTCATAATTCGAGAACTAATCAAGCAAATGGAACCATATTTGGCATGTGGGTGTTTTTGGAGGCAACCATTTTTCCCATGATGAATTAGGACTTCTTACCTTTTTAGGAGGGGGGGGGCTCCCATTCAAACGAAATACAAATTTGCTCATAACTTTAGAACTAATCAAGCAAATGGAACCAAATTTGGCATGTGAGAGTTTTAGATGGCAGAATTTTTTTTCTGTGGTGTATTACGACCCCTTTCCCTTTTAAGAGGGTGGGCTCCCATACAAATGAAATACAAATTTCCTTATAATTTGAGTACTAATCAAGCAAATGGAACCAAATTTAGCATGTACGAGATTTTTGAGTCTTGAATTTATTTTATGATAGTTAGAGACCTCTCACCCCTGTGGTAGGGGGATATGGACTCTCATACAAATAAAACAGAAATTTTTGCGAAACTCAAAAACTAATCCAACTCGAGAAATTCGAGACTCTTCCATAAAACATTAATCAATAACAAGACCACAAAAACTATCTATAGTAACACTAGATCATTCAGGACGAGCCGGTCGCGAGTGTTGCCGGTGACCCGCCGTCGGAAGCGCCGCCCACTGGGGGGCTTGCAAAACTCAAGATAGTGACAAAGATCATCCGAGATTCATGATTTATGTACAACACAGGTTAATTTGTGGCAATACGAAGTTTGTCGGGTCAGCTAGTATATATATATATCTATACCTATAAAGAAGGATTTCTGTCTGTCTGTCTGTCTGTCCTGTGTTCTTTATAGAATCAAAAACTACTGAACCAATCGGCTTGAAAATTTGCATGTAGAGGTTTTTGGGGCCAGGCAAGGTTTTAGTGATGGTTAGAGACCCCTCCCCCCACTAAGAGGGGGGGCTCCCATACAAATGAAACACAAATTTCTGCATAACTCGAGAACTAATCAAGCAAATAGAACCAAATTTGGCATGTGGGTGTTTTCGGTGACAAGAATTTATTCTAGGGTAATTTGAGACCCCTCCCCTCTTTATAAGGGGAATTATAACTCCTCTCCCCTTTAAGAGGGGGGGTTTCCATACAAATTTCCTCATAACTCGAGAACTAATCAAGCAAATGGAACCAAATTTGGCATGTGAAGGTTTTCGAGGGCAAGAAAATTTTCTATGTTGAATTAGGACCCCTCCTCACCTTAAGAGGGGGGGCTCCTGTACAAATGAAATACCAATTTCCTCATAACTCGAGAACTAATCAAGCAAATGGAACCAAATTTGGCATGTGTGTGTTTTTGAAGACAAATTTTTTTTCTATGATGAATTGGGACCCCTCCCCACTTTAAGAGGGGGGGGGCTCCTATACAAACGAAATACAAATTTCCTTATAACTCGAGAGCTAATCCAGCAAATGGAACCAAATTTGGCATGTAGGTGTTTTTGGAGGCAAGAATGTTTTCTATGATGAATAAGAACCTCTCCCCACTTTAGGAGGGGGGGGGGGCTCCTATACAAATGAAATACAAATTTCCTCATAACTCGAGAACTAATCAAGCAAATAGAACCAAATTTGGCATGTGGGTGTTTTCGGTGACAAGAATTTATTCTATGGTAAATTGAGACCCCTCCCTCTTTATAAGGGGAATTGTAACTCCTCTCCCCTTTAAGAGGGGGGGCTTCCATACAAATTTCCTCATAACTCGAGAACTAATCAAGCAAATGGAACCAAATTTGGCATGTGAAGGTTTTCGAGGGCAAGAAAATTTTCTATGGTGAATTAGGACCCCTCCCCACTCTAAGAGGGGGGGCTCCTGTACAAATGAAATACAAATTTCCTCCTAACTCGAGAACTAATCAAGCAAATAGAACAACATTTGGCATGTGGGTGTTTTTTTTGGTGACAAGAATTTATTCTATGGTGAATTGAGACCCCTTCCCTCTTTATAAGAGGAATTATAACTCCTCTCCCCTTTAAGAGGGGGGACTTCCATACAAATTTCCTCATAACTCGAGAACTAATCAAGCAAATGCAACCAAATTTGGCATGTGAAGGTTTTCGAGAGCAAGAAAATTTTCTATGGTGAATTAGGACCCCTCCCCACTTTAAGAGGAGGGGCTCCTGTACAAATGAAATACAAATTTCCTCATAACTCGAGAACTAATCAAGCGAATTGAACCAAATTTGGCATGTGTGTGTTTTTGGAGACAATTTTTTTTTCAATGATGAATTGGGACCCCTCCCCACTTTAGGAGGGGGGGTCCTATACAAACGAAATACAAATTTCCTTATAATTTGAGTACTAATCAAGCAAATGGAACCAAATTTGGCATGTAGGAGATTTTTGAGTCTTGAATTTATTTTATGATAGTTAGAGACCTCTCACCCCTGTGGTAGGGGGATATGGACTCTCATACAAATAAAACAGAATTTTTTGCGAAACTCAAAAACTAATCCAACTCGAGAAATTCGAGACTCTTCCATAAAACATTAATCAATAACAAGACCACAAAAACTATCTATAGTAACACTAGATCATTCAGGACGAGCCGGTCGCGAGTGTTGCCGGTGACCCGCCGTCGGAAGCGCCGCCCACTGGGGGGCTTGCAAAACTCGAGAAGTGACAAAGATCATCCGAGATTCATGATTTATGTACAACACAGGTTAATTTGTGGCAATACGAAGTTTGTCGGGTCAGCTAGTATATATATATATATATATATATATATATATATATATATATATATATATAGGTTGTGTCAACTGCAGACGAGGGATTTGCGGTTGCCAAAGTGGGTGGAGTGTTCTACTGCAGCTGTTATGCTCCGCCGAGTTGGTCGATCGAGCAGTTTACGCGGATGGTAGACCAAGTATCAGTTGCGCTGACTGGTCTAAGGCCGGTGGTTGTGGCGGGCGACTTTAACGCTTGGGCGGTTGAGTGGGGAAGTCGTCGCACGAACCATAGGGGTCGGATTCTGCTTGAGGCTCTGGCAAAGCTCAACGTAGACCTGGCCAACGTCGGCACCACAAATACCTTCAGCAGGAATGGTGCAGAGTCTATTATCGACGTGACATTCGGCAGCCCTGGTCTGATAGGAGACTGGAGGGTAGACAATGGCTACACTCACAGTGACCATCAGGCGGTCCGCTATGGTGTTGGTCAGATAACGAGGCGGCAGGCGGCGGGTAGAGCCAACACTCCAACCACCCGTGGGTGGAAGACATCATACTTCGATCCTGAAGTATTTGTGGAAGCGATCCGAAGAGAGTGCGGTGATCGCGATATGCCCGATCCGAACGCTGATCATTTGGTTGAGGTGCTGTCGCGAGCGTGTGACGCCACCATGCCTAGGAAAAGCCGACCTAGGTATGGTATGTCACCGGTTTACTGGTGGACAGAAGAAATTGCGGAACTCCGCGGAGCCTGCTTTCGTGCAAGGAGAATTATGCAAAGAGCTCGTTCGGACGAGGGCAGAGCAGAATGTCGAGTAGCACTAGTTGCTGCACGCGCAGCGCTTAAGAGTGGGATAATAGCTAGCAAGCGAGCCTGCTTTGAAAGGTTATGTGCCAGTGCCAATGCGAACCCGTGGGGTGATGCTTACAGGATCGTAATGGCAAAGGCCAAGGGCGGGATGGCACCCGCAGAGAGATCGCCAGAGATGCTGGAGCGGATCATTAAGGGCCTCTTTCCGCGCCACGAGCCAAGGCCCTGGCCTCAGGCCGTTGAGTCGTCCCACGGCCGACGTTCCAGTATCTCAGACCATAGCGTAGGATGGTCGGTCTCCGGGCCGAACATCCAAAGTAACGTGGGCGACGGTGGTTTAGAGGTCGGGGAGGAAGTAACGGTTACGAACGAGGAACTCATTGAGATTGCTAAATCCCTAAAGGTGAGCAAGGCACCGGGACCAGACGGAATCCCGAATATGGCCCTTAAAGCGGCTATTCTGGAGGCTCCCGAATTATTCGGGGCAGTAATGAGTAGATGCCTGGAAGCTGGCAACTTCCCGGACAGATGGAAACGACAGAATCTGGTCCTATTGCCGAAGCCGGGAAAACCTCCGGGTATCCCCTCGTCATATAGGCCGATCTGTCTGCTCGATACTGCCGGCAAGGTGCTGGAAAGGGTTATCCTTAACAGACTCGTACAGTACACTGAGGGTACAAACGGTCTGTCAAGGAACCAATTCGGCTTCCGAAAAGGCAAATCTACGGTGGATGCCATCTCGTCTGTCACTAAGACAGCCGAGGTGGCAATCCAGCCCAAGAGGACAGGTATTCGTTATTGCGCAGTTGTCACGCTCGACGTGAGAAATGCGTTTAATAGCGCTAGCTGGGACTCCATAGCCAACTCGCTTCGGAACGTCCAAGTGCCGGTGTCGCTGTACAGGATCCTGGAAAATTATTTCCAGAATCGTGTGCTATGCTACAACACGGAGGAGGGTCAGAAGTGCGTTCCAATCACCGCAGGGGTTCCGCAAGGTTCCATACTGGGCCCGGTGTTGTGGAACGTCATGTACGACGAGGTGTTGAAGCTAAAGTTCCCGGTAGGGGTGGTGATTGTCGGCTTTGCGGATGACATCACCCTGGAAGTCTATGGTGAATCTATCAGAGAGGTTGAGTTGATGGCTGCCCACTCTATAAGCATTGTTGAAGATTGGATGCGATCCAGGAAACTGGAGCTAGCGCATCATAAGACGGAGGTTATCGTGGTGAACAACCGCAAGTCGGTACAGCAAGCAAAGATCAGCGTCGGGGACTGCACTATTTTGTCAACGCGGTCCTTAAAACTTCTGGGAGTCATGGTCGAAGACAGGCTCAAGTTCGGGAGCCACGTCGACTATGCCTGCAAGAAGGCTTCCACAGCTATTTCGGCATTGTCTCGTATGATGTCTAATAGCTCTGCGGTATATGGCAGCAAACGAAGGCTATTAGCCAACGTGGTCCAGTCTATACTTAGGTATGGCGGACCGGTGTGGTCATCGGCGTTAGGTACCAAAAGCTATCTAACCAAGCTGGAAAGCACCTATCGTCTCATGTGCTTGACAGTGGCGAGTGCGTATCGCACAGTTTCACATGACGCAATCTGCGTCCTAGCAGGTATGATGCCTATTGGCATTATCATCAGCGAAGACGTAGAGTGCTTCAACCAACGAGGAACTAGAGGCATACGGAGTACCACAAGATCGGCCTCGATGACCACATGGCAGCGGGCATGGTCTAATTCCACAAAAGGTCGGTGGACACACCGACTTATCCCGGAACTATCTGGGTGGGTCAACAGGCGCCACGGCGAAGTCAACTTCCACCTGACACAGATTCTGTCAGGGCATGGTTGCTTCAGACAGTATCTGCATAAGTTTGGGCATGCGGAGTCCCCCGCGTGTCCCGAATGCGTGGCTGTTGAGGAAACGGCAGAACATGCTTTCTTCATATGCCCTCGTTTCGCGGGCGCGAGAAGCAGCATGATGGCAGTGAGCGGACAGGACACTACCCCGGATAACTTAGTCCAAAAGATGTGTTCCAGCTCGGACATCTGGGGAGCGGTCAATGCGGCTGCTACCCAGATTGTACTCGAGCTACAAAACCACTGGAGAGCCGATCAACGGCGAATAAACAGCCTAACTACCATAGTCCAGTAGTTATCTAAGCGAGTGCATTAAGCACAATAGCCCCTCCCTGAAGTAATACCGATAAGGTGGTGCCAGGGGGGATTGAGGCTGGAGACTCGAGTAGGGTTTTAGTGGGTCGGGATCCTCACGCCCCATTAGGGGGGTCGGGATACCTAAACCCCACTCCCTGAGGTATCTTCTCAGGTGTCTGATAGTACCGTATCTTCTAAGGCGCTCAGCAGATTTCCCAACTCGTTAAAAAAAAAAAAAAAAAAAAAATATGTATATAGATATATATATATATATATATATATATATATATATATATATATATATATATATATATATATATATATATATATATATACATATATATCTGTCAAATATGAAATGAAGATAGAATTAACAAAAGGGCGAATGTCGCAAGTGTAAACAAACCGAGTGAGGGTTGATTTTACTATGCTGGTCCAGCAAAAAGTAACTCTCACTCGTTTTGTTTACATTTGCGACATTCGCCCTTTTGTTAATTCTATCTTGAAATGATTTGCATTCTGAACTGATTTTAACCACTCGAGGAGAAATAAACATCGAACTGTCAAATTTTAACTAAATAGTTAAAAATTTCACGAAATGGTTCACAGCCTTAGTGTCCATCAAGTGGTAAGCATGAGCAAAAGCTACCTAAAATGATCCGCTGTTTTCACTATGGTAAATAATTTTTCTGGTTGCTACAAATTTAAACCATCGTATTTAAGAATAAGACACACTTCGCCCCGGTATTTTCCGCTACATACTAGAAAAAAAGGTATTCTTGGAATATAGAAAAAACATATTCTATATAATATTCAACTCAATATTTCCACGACTGCTTAAAAAATATCCTGAAATGTTATCCACATAGTGCATTGCCCGTAAAATACTAATATTATTTAATGAGCTTAGGTGACACTCTTTGCCCTTTCCTACCCTATATATGGCTTTAAGGACCGCATGTTTTTTGATTTTTTTTTGTTACTATGAAACAACTACTTTTCCTAGAACATATCTAACTATTGGAATACGAAGTGTAACTTTTAAGTCAAGGTTTAACCAAAAGCTTTCAACTTGTGTAGTTGAGTGAGTTAGTGCTTAAAGAGTTAACCAAGGGAAGGGTTTTGGCGAAGCCACCAGCCCCATCCTAAGGCAAATTTGCCGCTTTCAAAACAAAATGTGGTATGCGTATGCAACATGTGGTATGCGATACGTAGCTAATTATTGCTCGGTGTTGCTCAGAGGGCACATTTGCGGTACGATAACTTGGGAACATCAGACAACAATTTGGAACAATCTAAACGCGTCTTCATATGTTAATTTATGTTAACCTATTACGACCCTAAATTTTGACCAAATGAAATGGAACTTTGTAATCCATAATATTACAAAGTTCCAATGTGTCAGGAAACTTAAAAATCGCCATTTGAATGGTTTAAGGTCAAAATGTCGCAGGTTTCATATTTCATAGGCTCAGTTTTAAAGAAACGAATTACAAAGTTGTTTACATATTTCTTATCAGATTTTATGATAGACTTTACATATTTAACCTGTTTTACACTTCAGATAATGTTTCGTCACAAAATGCAGACATGTATGCATTTTAGAGACAAATTGTTTTTCGCCCACTGTTGAAAATACAGATGAAATAACAAAAACTGACCGATTATCCCACACACACTTCAGATTGTTGTCTTATCTCGCTTGTAGCGATATATTAATACTGCCAACTATTGAAATTCAGCATTACACAGGTTTTGAAAACGGGGTATGAAATATCATACGCTAGGACATAATGGGTTAATGCAAGTACAGCAAACGATGTCGTGGAAAAAATAGACGAGAATGAATCGTCAATCTGAATTTAGTATTTGCCGAAGAAGGTCTATGATCGTCTCGACATTAGCTGTTTCATCGCAGTTTAAGCTAAACCATCAGCCGTAGTTTGGCAAAGGCTCGCTAATTGGGGTTTATAAATTGGGCGGGTTCGGAGTTCAATAGTTGGGCTATTCCTAACAACTGTCAGTCGACCCAATTAGCGAATCAGCGGGAGTGCAGTCGTGATCCAATTAACGAATTCAGACTGTATTTCGGAAAAGTTAATCGACCGAATCGCATTTCGATTATTTTTTCCGATATTGAAAGTTTCAGCTTTTTATCTCTGCTGGAAAAAATGTGCAAATCAACAACCGGAAACCCGAAAGTTTGGCATCATGGCACTGCAGTGATGCTTGTAGTGATGAGCAAAATGCAGGATCGCGTAATGGACTGGAAAGCGATCAACGAGAGAATGTGCATGTGGAGGATAAAAGATCGTTTTTTCCAACTACACTATCATAGACGTGCATTGTCCACACGAAGGATGACGAGAAGGAAGCGTTCTATGCGCAGCTGGAGGCCACGTACGACAGCTGCTCGCTACGAGATATTAAGATCGTCATCGGAATACGAACGTCCAGGTCGGTAGGGAAGCAATATATAGACCGGTGATCGGGCCCCATAGCCTGCACAGTGCACACCGACACGAACGATAACAGCAAGTGATACACCAACTGTTCACCAGCTTTCCGAGGTTTGGTGATCAGAAGCATTTTCTTTTCCCGTAAAGATATTCACAAATCCACTTGACCAACGAACCTTGTACCAAATCGACCATATTCTCATCGAGGGCCGTTTTTTCTCGAACATCATCAAGGTACGCTCCCTATGGGGTGCGAATATCAAATCGGACCGTTACCTAGCAGCAGTATATGTGCGATTAAAACTATCGACGGTTTGTACTTTGTGACAAAGCCACCCACCTCAGTTAAACATGTGTGAGTTAGACAACCCGCGTTGTGCCATGCACGTACATGGACGTGCACGTACTAGATGAACCTCTGCCTTCCACTGTGGAGCTAGATGCTTCGACCCTCGAAAACGAATGGAGTATGATACGCTTGGCCGTCAATGAGGCCGCATCCGCGGTGCTAGGTGAGGAAATCTCGAGCGCACTAAACAATTGGTTTGATGGGGAATACCAATAAGCGATACAGAGGAAAAAAAGATAAACTATCTAAGCATATCCACGAGGGAGAATTTGGCCAAGTATCGACGAGCGTGGAATGAGTTGACCTCGGTCCTGAGGAGGAAAAAGCGCCAGAAGGAGGACAGAGATTGTGAGGAGCTGGAACCAAGCTAATGACACACGCAAGTTTTACGAGAAAGTGAACCTACCTAGTCAAAGCTTCACACCTAAACCTGACATGTGTAGGGTTGAGGGAGGGGATCTAATCAGAAACGTGCGCGAGGTGATCGACAGGTGGAAGCAGTTCTTCGATGAGCAGCTCAGCGACAGAATAACAGAAGGAGAAGCAACGGAAGGTTACGTAGCAGTGCCTATCGATAACAGCGTGCCGGCTCTCGATCGCGAAGATATCCGGCGAGAAATCGCTCAGCTGAAGAATAATAGAGCTGCCAAAAAAGACCGACTTACGATAGAGCTCTACAAAAATGACAAAGAACTGCTAGTAACGGCACTTCACTGGATAATTTCAAGGATTTGGGAGGAGGAGTAACTATCGGAGGAGTAGATGGAAAGTGTGCTCTATCCCCTCTACCAAAAGGGTGATCGGATAGTTGAATCAATATATATAGAATGCCAGTGTCGCTGCAGTGCTCGTGGTAAACATCACACATTTGAAAATTACGTATTTACACTGTATGCGCATATGTGTGAGTGATCAATTCGAAACGGGAATCTGATTGTCAAACTAAAAAGGCAACCCAATAAAAAATCCTTCTGCTTTTCCGTAAATCACGTAGGATAAATCACCCGATTTGGTCGTTTTGGGGTATTTCGTCGGGAGGAAAATTTTCTATTGGGCAATTTGACAATGTAGTTCCCGTATCCAAGACACGAACCAGCAACATGTTTGCCACCAAAATATCCATGAAACACCAGCGACACTGGCATTCTATATATATTGATTATACTGATCGGATAGATTGCTGTAATTATCGCGGCATTACACTGGCCAACGCTGCCTACAAGGTACTCTCCCAGATTTTGTTGCGTCATCTTTCCCCAATAGCAAGAGAATGCGTAGGGCAGTATCAAGCGGGCTTTAAGGGGGTCTTCGGTGCTACTACGGATCGCATTTTTACTCTCCGACAAATCCTCCAGAAATGTCGCGATTTCAACGTGCCCACGCATCATATTTCCGTGAATTTCAAGGCAACATACGATACAGTTTAACGCGAACAGCTTAGGCACATCATGCACGAGTACAGTTTTCCGGACTAACTGACGCTGATCAAAGCTAACCTGGCGTGAGATATGTGCTACGTATGCGTTTCGGGGACACTGCCGAGTTCTTTCGAATCGCGCAGAGGGTTGCGGCAAAGGGGAGGATTGTTCTGTATGTTAATCAATATCGGTATTGATGGCGTGATCCGGCGATCGGGCATCGAAACGGGAGTAACGATCTTCAGCAAGAGTAGCCAACTCCTAGCCTTTGCAGACGACCTCGACAACATAACTAGAAACTTTGGGACGACGGAGGCAATCTACGCCAGGTTAAAAACGGAGGCTAGGAGAATTGGGATACAAAATAATGCGTCGAGTCGACAACCAAATACATGGTAGGAAGAGGCTTCAGAGAAAACAATAAATAAACCTCCCACGGACTGTCACTATTGATGGCGATGAACTTGATGTGGTTGATGAGTTCGTATATTTGGGATCCGCCGACCGGTAATCGCCGACAATAATAGGAGTAAGGAGATTCACCGGCTCTATTTTTTGTATTTATTATAGACCCATTAAACGGCTCATTCAAGCTGGAAGTCGAGCCTACTTTTCCCTCCGCAAGACGCTTCGATCAAGGAGCACACGCCGCGGCACAAAGCTGACGATGTACAAAACGCTAATCAGACCGGTAGTCCTCTACGGGCCTAAGACAGTAACGTTGCTTACGGAAGACATACGTGC
Organism: Sabethes cyaneus; assembly: GCF_943734655.1. Classification (NCBI taxonomy): domain Eukaryota; kingdom Metazoa; phylum Arthropoda; class Insecta; order Diptera; family Culicidae; genus Sabethes; species Sabethes cyaneus. The sequence continues at coordinate 104,064,587 of NC_071355.1, forward strand.
ATTTGCCGTATTTAAACGGAAGGTGTTGCGGACTATTTTTAGCGGAGTATAAACCGAAAGCGGAGAGTGGCGTAGGCGTATGAACCACGAGTTGCAGGGACTATTTGCAAAAATTTCCATCGTACATCCGACGAAAGTTGGAAGACTGCGGTGGACCGGCCACGGCGATTGTGCACCGAAATCTGTTCTCTTCAAGAACCCCACCGACACCAGGAATAGAAGGGCCCAACGTGCTAGGTGGCTCGACCAGGTTGAAGTCCACTTGCGTGTATCGAGACGCGCAATGAATTGGTGACAAGTAGCCCTGGACCGAGTACAGTGTAGAGGAATTCTTGAAACGGCAAGAGCAACCCCAGCTCTCGGCTGGTAGAAGTAAGAAGTAAGTAAGTATTATTGATTAACTGATAGTCACGATATAAGGCTAGCTGTTAAAAATGATTTCCATGTTGATAAATATCAGTCACACAGCGAAATAATTAAAATTCGTGAATGTAAACTGGTATTCTAAGCACAGGCACAAATCTTCCATACGATTGTGAGCAGCTACTCAAGCCACATATCCTGAAGCACCTACCTAAGACCAATTGAATTAACGGCATGGGTTTCGTTTAAATCACCATGTAGATCACAATCACTTATACCTATATGTACTAAATGGACCAATAATTTTCCAGTAATCTTTATACATGACTGAGCAAGAAATTTTGCCACTTCGGCTTTAATGATGAGATGATACAGCTGTGAATCGTGCGAAAATTTCTTCTAGAAGGTAACGAATTTACTTTTGTATAACAAGAATCGTGACTGCACCGTGCTCAACATCCCTAAAACGTGTTTCCAGTTTAAGTAACATGTTTTGTGAAAAAAGATTTTGAACTTTCATTAGTTTCTGTCTATTAAATATGAACCCAACATGTTTTCCTTTACATACTAATGAATATAGGGTAATTAAAATAACAACATACTTATATCACCGTAACTGTTTCGTCGAACATAGTCCATCGTCTTATGAGACAGTATCGACGCGGTAACGTGATCGTCATTTTGTTGCTTAAATGCTTTTCCAGTATGATTGTAGCTATTGCCGATCAATGTGGAGACCTTATTGTTGCAACCAAAATTATTGTTACTGTAATTACTACTGTTATTGTTGCTATTATCATTATTACTGCTGCTGTTTGCGATGAGATTTTGAGTTTTAATCAGCAATACTGTATCTAAAAAATAAAACAAATAAAGGAAAACAACAAAATCAACAAAATAAAAACTACAAAGGCATAACGCATAACAAATACACCAACATAGAAGACATGTTAATTAGTTACAACACACAAAAATAAAAGAAATATTACTCACATGCATGCAAAGTTATTTTTTTTATAAATACTCTCTGCTGTCATTCCTCTAAATATGTGCATTGCACTATTTTTCCAATTATAAGAATTAGAGCTTGTACACATAGTAATAAATAGTGCTGACGTTGACCCGGCTTAGCACAAGTTGTATCTTTTGAGCCAAAAAATAAGATTAATTGAGACGAGAGGAAGATCTAAGTATCGAATAATGCTGATTACCCATGCACAATAAAACAAGTAAAAGAAACATTAGCAAATGCAACTGATCCTCCTAACTACTTCTATAAGCTGGAATAAAAAAATTTACTACGAGTTATTTATTGGGTTGATTATGCATCGAACCAGTCTGATATTGTAGGTTATTTGTACACAAATAAACATTGCATACACAATGAAGATAATTAATGTTATTCCATAAGTTAATTGCCACGTTTTATCAAATCATCCATATTCATATATCGTTTATTTTGAGATACCAATCCCTGAGAAGCAAAGTGATTGCCAGAATATTCTTAGGGACCATTCACAAATTACATAACGCTGACGGGAGAGGGAGGAGGGGTGTATGTATCAATAGGCCGTAACATGTATGAATAAAACAATTTGCTTCGCTTTTCCCGTTTAAATCTTATGGGAGAGTTTGCTCTGACTCTAACTCTAACTTTATTCATACGGACTAATGCGTTATACATCGGAATCCTACAACAAAATAGCCTTTTGTAACGAGGCGGTGGTGTTAAATCATTAAGACCTGCGTTATGAAATGTATGAATGTTTGTTTATTCACAAGCACGCAAACCCATAGTCTTATAAAAGTTTACTTAAACTGTAATTCAACGAATACAAAAGTTTTCTATAGAGCTTTCCAGTTATGTGTGTGTTGGTGCTTGAGAAAATGAGGAAAACAACAATAAACAAACGAGATGCATCCCTTTGTCAACAAGGTACAGAATGAATTTCGTCTTCCGCTGGCTTAAATGCCAGCAAATTTTCAAAATGTGTGCTTGAATTTGAAACAGGATGAAAAATTTGACCAAAATATGTACTCTGCAGTGTGGCAAACGGAGCAACACAACTAATAATCACTATTTTTTGGTTTTTTCCTCCAGCATCAGCTGTTATCCAACATGAGGCAATCATTTATACACGCGTACTTCGTGATCGCTAGTGTGGGTTGCTTGAGCTGTCAGAAAGCTCTATCCACCTTTTCGCGCGGTTAATGGCGGCTAGGTTTACAGAGTTTACAGAGGCGACGAGACACTCAAAATCCGTTGAATTTTGAATCAAAACGGAGAGTACCATCACAAATAAAGGTAACTCTCCGTTTGGATTCAAAATTTAGTGGATTTTGAGTGCCTCGTCGCCTCTGTTACCTATAGTCTCTGTAGGGTACACTTTTCGACAATGTTAATTTGCTTTCGGGAACTTCTCTCACGTACGCTTGAAAGTTCTAAAACAACAATCAAGGCTGGAAATATCAACCTGAGGTGAATAAAGTTGCCAAAGGCATGCTAACGTTTTCCGAAAGTTGTACCCACTAGTCGCCATTGCGCATGCAAAAAGTTGGATAGAAGCATGGAAACAAGTTTGTGGGAGTTTAACGAATGAACGCGATTCTTAGTTCTCACATTTCGGTTACTTACGATTACTCACCATAATAGTAGACTGCCACCTATGTGCAGTATATATCCTTCATCACATCTAAAACTTTTACATGCAGACGTTTCCTAAAGCTAATGCGAGCTTTCGGCAGCATATTGTGGTATAATGTGGTAAACAGTTCAGCTCGATCTATTTTTTCACAGTTTACGTGGTTCTGACATGATCATTATGCAGGAGAACTCTTCACTAAGTTCCATAATGGCTGAGTTACGTTTCGGCCACATTTAGCCAGCTACATCAAAGACGTGCTAAAGTGATACAACGACCATAGAGTTCAGTTCATTCCAAAAGCCCAGAATCCATCAAATTATCCCCAGTCGCTTTCAACAGAGAAGTATTGTCAGTCACCAGCAACATTGGTCAGAAACAGGATTGGTGGAATCGATTAATCAAGATCGTGACTAAAGAAGTTGGGCGCTGACTGTTGTGCGGTATCTTCTATCTATACCTATAAAAATGGATTTCCGTCTGTCCGTATGTTCCTTATAGAATCGGAAACTACTGAACCGTTCGGCATGAAAATTTGCATGCAGGGGTTTTTGGGGCCAGGGAGAGTTCTTATTCTTATGATAGTTGGAGATCCCTTTCTCCCCTAAGAGGGGGGGCTCCCATACAAATGAAACACAAATTTCTGCATAACTAATGAACCACATGGAACCAAATTTGGCATGTGGGTGTTTTTGGAGGCAAGAATTTTTTCTATGGTGAATTGAGCTCCATCCCCTCTTTAGGAGAGGAATTATGACGTCTCGCCCCTTTAAGAGGGGGAGGCTCTCATACAAATGAAATACAAATTTCCTCATAACTTGAGAACTAATCAAGCAAATGTAACCAAATTTGGCATGTGGGGGTTTTATGAGGTAAGAATTTTTTCTATGATAAATTATGACCCCTCCATCCTTTGAGAGGATTTATGATGGTTTGGCTTATTTTTTTATGATGGTTTGAGACCCCTCACCCCTGTGGTAGAGGGATAAGGACTCTCATACAAATGAAACAGAATTTTTTGCGTAACTCAAAAACTAATCGAACTCGAGAAATTTTAGACTCTTCCATAAAACATTTGTCAATAAGGCTTCCATACAAATAAAATACAAATTTCCTCATAACTAGATAACTAATCAAGCAAATGGAACCAAATTTGGCATGTGGGGGGTTTTGGAGGCAGAAATTTTTTTATGATGGTTTGAGACCCCTCACCCCTGTGGTAGAGGGATAAGGACTCTCATACAAATGAAATAGAATTTTTTGCGTAACTCAAAAACTAATCGAACTCGAGAAATTTTAGACTCTTCCATAAAACATTTGTCAATAACAAGACCACCAAAAGCTATCGATTGCAACACTAGATGATTCAGGGCGAGACGGCCGCAGGCCGCGAGCGTTACCGGCGACCCGCCGTCGGTTTAGTGGGGTCCGAACGAGTGACAGCAAGTAAGGAGAGGATTTTCCCTGCGAAATGGCACTTTCCACAAAAAGATTTTTCGGGAAATGGTACATCTCGTGTAAGGTTTTTCGCGAAATGGTATTCCGCGATATGGTCAACCGAGGTGTTCTGGTCAACCGTGGTGTTCTGCAAAATGGTATTTGGCAAAATGTTATATAATCATGGCAAATATTTAAAAGCTGTTTTCTACTTTACTGAGGAAAATTTGTATATAAAACCACCCTTAAAATCCTCAGAAACAAAAAACTCGAGATTGTGACAAAGGTCATCCGAGATTCACGATTTATGTACAACTCAGTTTAATTTGTGGCAATACGAAGTTTGTCGGGTCAGCTAGTCAACAATAAAAAGAGAATTTTTTGGAATAATGATTAATAATTTGTATCAGTTTTTGTTTTCATACAATACTTTATACAATATTTATACACTACCTTGGTTTTATCATGGTTTAGGGTATTTTCTTGGGTGGATTCGTTACCAGCGACTAGTACAATTGATCTATTGTGATATATTGCCCGGGTGCTTTTTGTAACCTTCACTGCATTTTTGGTTATAATCGCTATATAGTGAGCGATATTTCTTATTATTGAACGGACAGTAAAAAATATGTTCACCAACATGAAAGACAAAATAACACCTGAAAATCAACACAACGTAATATATCGCATTCCCTGAGACAACTGCGAGGCGTCATATGTCGGTTTAACTACTACACAATTGAAGAAAAGATTGAGCAACCACAAATCAAACATCAAAAAACTGGAGCAATATCTGGATCATATCGAAATAGCACAACTCAGGGAAAAACAGTACTTTTCCAACACTGCAATAATAAAAACCACCGATTTGAGCTGGATAAAATCCACATAATGGATAACCATCGAAGGCAGTCTGCTCTTCCAATTCTCGAGGTGTGTCATACACGATACTGCTACACTGGGAAAACTTTTCGTATAGTTTCTATGTGTCCCACACATAGATTTTTGCAATGTGCCCAGGAAATTAAATTTATGTGTCAAACAGTTATCATTTGTGTTTTTAACAATTATTATTAAAATTTGCACATACTACTCATATGCGTATAATTTTTATGTGTACTTCTGGGCAGATTGTGTTTATATGTAGCACATGATAATCATATGGATTTTCATATGGAAATTTACCATTAGTTAAGTGCAGATTATTTTGAGTGTAGGCAATCATGTTTTTGCAGTCAACATCTAACCATTTGCGTAAATGACGCAGCATGATATCGCTATACGTTCTCTTCGTTTCACTCTGCAAAGCCAGTATGCCAGGGTATAGAGCTTTCCAGTTATGTGTGTATTGGTGCTTGAAAATGAGGCAAACAACAACAGTAAACAAAAGAGATGCATTCCTTTGTCTCCAAGGTACAGAATGAATTTCGTCTTCCGCCGGCTTAAATACCAGCAAATTTTCAAAATATGTGCATGAATTTGGAACAGGATGGAAAATTTGACCGAAATATATGCTCTGCAGTGTGGCAAACGGAGAAACACAACTAGTAATCGCTATTTTTCGGTTTGTTCCTTCAGCTTCCCCAAAATGAGGTAAACATCATGTATATACTAGAGATGGTCGGGTAGCGGAAAATTTGCCCGAAACCCGCACCCGTACCCGTACCCGCCGGGTTCGGGTATTGAAAAAAAATAATTTGCGGGTTCGGGTCGGGTACGGGTTTTTAATTTTTGTTTTTGAAACCGGGTACGGGTCTGGTCGGGTATCTCTATTGACCACATTTAACACTAAAGATGGTCGGGTACCCGGGCCCGTCCCGTACCCGTCGGGTTGCGGTCGGGTTTGGGTATCAAAAATAATAAACTTGCGGGTTCGGATCGGGTACGGGTTTTTAATTTTTTTCTTGATCGGGTACGGGTCGGGTTCGGGTATTCAAATTTTCATACCCGACCATCTCTAGTATATACACGCGTATTTCGTGTTCGCTAGTGTGGGTGCTTGAGCTGTCAGAAAGCTCTATTATTTTCAAATTTTAGCCAGATTTGTGCAAATAATACCCAGCCGGCAATTGATGTTGACTACTGTCAAACACATAGAGTAAGGATAGGTTTGCCAGTCCCTTGGTGTCATTTCATAAATACCACCCCATCGGCAGGCAACCATGTTTTCGCTGACAACATCTCGTGTGTGAGAAAATGAGGGAGCATTTCACCACTGCGTTTCACTCAACTGCCAGCAGTCTGATTTGGGCCCGCTGTCAATTTTGAGCCCGGGACATCCTCATGCTGTCACTCATTGGAACTCGATATAGAGATGCCATTAGGGTGATAAATACTGATCATACTGTAAACAAACGCACGGATACTGACAATCTAAGCAGCAGTACATATGCAGGAGTGTTACACACACCGAAAGCAAGAAGATCGCACCCTTCGCACCAGAGCAGAATTGTCGACTAACATTTGAAAAGGGCGGATAAGCCAACTGTCAAACAGAACGAGTGAGAGTTCATTTTCCTATGCTGCTCCAGCAAAAAATAACTCTCACCCGTTCTGTTTGACAGTTGGCTTATCCGCCCCTTTCAAATGTTGGTCGACAATTGACAACAGACAATATACTGTGGGATCGACATAGTCGACAACTAACATGACAGGAGTAGTAGTAGGGTTCCTGATAGTGAATATAATTTTCAAAATGACGTAGTGTTCGCACATTGATGCGCTATACAGTGCACCACCTGCGATGTAGTTGCGACACACAGAACAAGAATAAAACCGAATGTCGCACGTCGATTATTACGGTTTTCAACTGCAACAGCAATAATAGGGCAAAACGGACTACTTCCCGAAGTCTGCGCAGGATGAAACCATCACCAATCGTTTTTCTGCATTTTTTTTAAGATTCCTTCTAATTCTTGGAATTACAAGCTCGTTTTTGCTCATTGTGCATTGGGTTAACCCTAGAGCGGTCGCGCGAGTGTACTGAGTACACGCGTTTTCGCAAACGCGAAAGTCATCGAAATTTTAATCAAATCACACCAGGTGTTGGTTGTATTCGAAGATCTACTCTTGCTCTTTTTAATAATGCCAAAATACAGCGAAAAGAAATAAAAAAAGTGGTCGAAAATTGCTTTTAAAAATAGTGTGTCCGCTCGCGTGTGCTCAGTACACCAGCGCGACCACTAACGTAACTTTTCTGAAATGAAAAAAGTTACACAAGCGGTCGCGTCGTGTACTGAGTACACGGCGGGCAATAGCTCAAGTTTGTGAAGAGATAGAAGGTTGCGACTCTCGACAAAGTTGCTTATCTAGTTAAGATACATTCGGTGATATACAACAAAGTTCGGAGCTAATTCGCTAGATGGCGCTAATAATGAATAAATTAAATTCATTCTATAATATTCCTATTTAGAACCGTAATAAGCTAGAAGGTTGCTATTCACTACAAAGTTGATTGTAAGACGCATTTGGTAACGAACACTGAAGTTTGGAACTAGTCCACTAGATGGAGTACACGGTGAAATTCAATTCATTTGGCGATATTTCCGAACCATGACGAGATAGAAGGTTGATGTTTTCGACAAAGTTGTTTATCAGGTCAAGATACTACCGATGATGGTAAATAAAATTCGAAATTAAGTCAGTAGTTGGTGGAGATGATGAGAAAATCAAATTCTTTTCGGAATATTTCGGAACTATGATGCCATAGAACACTGCTATTCGCTACAAAATGGTTTGTGTAGTCAAAAGACGTTAGATAACGCATCCTTGTTCTTTCCACCATTGATGGTGTTGTCAATTCCAGCCAATCAACAGCTATTTCTATGGCTTCCTGACAGAAGTAATTAATATGTATTTCTTCAACATTTATCAAAAGACATCTGGCGATCAATTTGATCGATAGGGAGGACTTTTTCGGGAAACGTCTTGCCTGTTTTGTTCAACACAGATACAAAATGTTGTCTGAAATTACTTTTGTCGTGACGACAAAAGCAAAACTATTTGTTTTGCTAACGCGACAACACGACTGAAGTGCACTCTCTTGATGCTCATTTGTGTAAAGCTTGCTTTTTTCATTGGGCTCGAATACTTTACTCTTTCCTTGTATTACGTGTGTGTTATTTTCTGTATGATATAAGTGACCGTAATAAGAACATTATAGGATTGTTAAGTTATAGTTATAGGATTGTTAACCGCCTAGTTAGCTTCGAGGTACGGCGCTGGTCTAACAAGCCAGTCGTCGTATGTTCGAATCTCGGCTAGGCGGTGCTTGCTAGTTAGAGTCAGTAGGATTGTTGCACTGGCCCCGTAATTTTGCTGTACTCTAACAGCCGGCTGCGAAGTCTGTCGATAAAGAAGGGTAATGTCTAAAGACGGTATAAACCCATGGCTTTGCTTTTTTTTTAGGATTGTTAAGTTGAATAAGTATCATGTATTTCTAGGTGAGTGAAACTCGATATATATCGGCTATAAAATACGTGCACTATTCAGTTGTTGGCAAACTCTATTTTGGGAAAACCGTCACGAGAATACTATTTGCAAACATTTTGGTGTTCCTTACCAGACTAGATAAGCCATTTTGTCGCCTATACAACATAAGCAGAGATATCGCAAAAAGAAATATGATTTTACCAACTGCGACTTCTAACGGGACAGTTCATGGTCATGAGATATCATCATAAGATTATAATTTGACCACTTGCGCCACCTAGTGAGACAGTGTCGAACTTTGTTATGCATTACCAAATGCGTCTTGTTCGAAGAAATAATTTTGTAGAACACAGTAACATTCTATCTCGTCACGACTCTGAAATATTCCAAAAAAAAATCAATGTGCTCGTTATAAGCCCTATCTATCGTATCAGTTCCGAAATTTGTTGTCCGCAGCAGATTGATCTCGTCCAAATAAACAACTTTGCCAAAGACAGCAACCTTCTATCTCTTCTCAGTCCCGAGATATTAGAGATTTTAGTATCGAGATTCTAGAATCATTTAATTTGGTCGCCATTTGCGCCATTTAGCGAATCAGTTCTCAAACTTTATTTTTAGTTTCTAGATGCGTCTTAACTAGATAAACAACTTTGTCGAAAACCGCAACCTTCTATCTCATACCAGTCCTGAGACATAGGCAGTATTATTCGCCGTGTACTCAGTACACGACGCGACCGCTTATGTAACTTTTTTTAGCGCGACCGCTCTAGCGTTAAAAGGCCACTGCGATGATCGTAGCGCCCTTACGGCAGACCCCGATTGCTGTCACAATTTACAGACTGCTCATACCCATTGATGTAGTAGAGTAGATAGTTGTAATTCTGTGCTCTAATTCGGTACTATCATGGTTAATAAAGGGTATGAAATAAAGAGAGTAACCTGGAAGGAGCGTCAAACATAGCTCTGGCGCCTCCTCGCAGATCTAAGTCAAACGATGACAGTCGATGGCCTTAACCGGAAATGCTTCATGTAGGGGATTGTCCTCTGTTGTGAAACGGCCCCAGTTGTTAAACACTCGTAGTTTTTAACGTTTTTATTATCCTAGTGCTGTCAAATTACTACCAACGTTTACGTTTAGTCTCATAGTAATATAACTTTTGAGCAAACAATGGTCAAACTTCAACATTTACAATGCTTTGTAGGAAACTTGTTTGAAAAAAACACCCAAAAAAGTTTTGTCGCATGTTTTGCAATTGATTATTTTTTGTACCAAATGGAATAAAAAAGGTCAGGCAAAGGCATAAGTTTAGTTTTGAACCTCTATTTCATCACACAAACAAATTTTAGGGAAAATAATTGACTCAAAAATTATTATATAATGTTTTGCAATATGGCCAAAGCCCCGGTTATGAAACAGTCGAGTTCCCCTGTTGTGAAACATCTAGAAAATCAATTATTTTATACTTCATTGATCATACGTTATTTTCATTGGGGCATTATGAGTCTTTATGACAGTAGGATTCATTTAGGTTTAGCAAAACCCAAGCAACCCAAAAGCAATATGACTGCTTGCTTTTTTACATGCATTTTTTTGCGATTCAGATTTAGACGATTAAACAAAGAAATTGATCGATGATTTTGTATTTTTAATATTTCCCATGAATAAATGATCTTAATTTTTGATTTTCCTTCGATATTTCTATATTTTCTTTTCTTTTCTAACGATTTCCCGAGGTGTTTCACAACCGGAGATACTTTTTTTTAGCCACAAAAATCCATGTTTTGAAATTTTGCTATAACTTTTGTGTTTTAAACAAAAACCATATACTTCCTTTGGCAAAAAGATAGGTATACGTTTAAACTTTCCAATGCTTAAAAAAGATTTAAAATTGGTTGATCCGATCGAAAGCTATGATCAAAAAACAAAACCTGTTTCATAACCGGGGACATTCCCCTACTTACTGAAGCAGCTAAGCTAGGAGGTGCGAACTAGAGCGCCTGTTCTCCAGGTGAGGGGCGGTTCACACAGGGTCTGTCTCGAAACGGGCGGCTGAATATGAAATGCTGTATCCCGCAAGCTATACCTAAGATGGCAGACCCATCAGCGGGATGTAGATATCGCGACCCGGTGAGGTAGTATACTGAAAACTCAATAACCACGAACAACGAAGAAAGAAATTCAAGACGGAAGAATCGGTATAGGACACGGCAAGGGACAAGGATAACGATTGGAAACTTGGTACCTGGAATATCCGGACTCTCCATGAACCGACACGGGCTGGCTTGCTTGCTCGAGAGCTGCATCAACTCGGAGTGGAGATCGCTGCTATTCAGGAAGTTCGGTGGCCAAATTCCGGAGAAAGGGAGTTCCGTGCAGTAGACCCTATTGGAATACAGGAATACTTTAGAGGTATACACGATACGTGGATCGCTGCCAGCTCATCCGATTAGACACCCTCGAATTACGCCGAGAAACAGCGCGCGCCATGGTAGTTTCCGATATCCTGACTTCCAACATCGATTGCCCCGACATTCTTCGCCAGATCAATCTGAATGCACCATTAAAAGTGTAGCGAAGGATTCCTCTGCTTAACCTGCCTTTTCGTCGCACCAACTACAGTGCTAATGGCGCAATCACTGGTCTGCAACGTGCATTCAATCGTGTTTCAACAGCGTTTGACTTTCATCTGTCTAAGCAAGTGTTACGTTATAAATTTGTCTCAATATTTCGATGTTTGCTGTATTGAGAGCCATTAGGGCATTGTTGCCTGTTGGTAAAGCTATAATAAATAATAAATAAACTTCTTTCAAGTACCACATCTACTACAGTAGCGGTAAAAAAGCAGAACAGGGAGTCGGTTTCGTAATGTTGAGAAAACAAAAGCAACGAGTTATCCGGCGGAGGCCCGTAGATGACGTATATGCGTGTTGAGGATTAAGGGCAAATTCTTCAACTACACCCTAATCAACTTATACGCACCGACAAATGATAAATCCGATGATGCTAAGGACGAGTTTTACGACAGGCTTGAGAGGACCTATGGAGAGTGCCCAAAACACGACGTGAAAATAATCATCGGAGATGCGAACGCGCAGATCGGGAGGGAGGAATTCTTCCGTCCAGTTATTGGAAGACATAGCCTTCATCTGTCGACCAATGATAATGGTCTGAGGCTCATAAATTTTGCCGCGGCCAGAGGAGTAGCTATCTGTAGCACCTACTTTCCACGTTTGAATACTCGGAAACACACCTGGAGGCATCCAAATGGAGACTCTAGCTCTCAGATCGATCATGTCTTGATTGACGGTCGTCACTTTTCGGATGTTATCGATGTACGGTCTTTTCGGGGACCAAATATCGACTCTGACCACTATCTCGTAGTGAGTAAGATTCGCGCAAGCCTGTCGAACACGGCGAAAGCTCGCACTGAGAGGACGCTGCGTTTCAACATCCAGCGGTTAACGGCAGACGGCCTAGCAGTGGAGTACGCCAGGAAGCTTGACCAACGAATCGCAGAACAGCAGGTAGAAGGAGAAGATATAAATGGGCTGTGGAGGAACATCCATGGTGCCATCGAAACAGCTGCGAGAGAGGTGGTAGGCACGACGCTTGGAAGACAGCGTAACAGCTGGTTTGATACCGAATGCCAGAGAGTGACAGATGAAAAGAACCAGGCCAGGAGTCGCTTGTTCACTGCGGCAACGCGTCAAAACAGAGAGAGGTACAGAGAGACTAGAGCTGCGGAAAAAAAGAATCCATCGTCTAAAGAAACGCGAGCATGAGGAGCACGTGCTCGCCGGTGCAGAGAAGCGATATGCCAGCAACGACACACGGAGTTTCTATAAAACGGTGAGATGCAGGAATTTTGCCATGCCTGTGATGTGCAATGATAGTGCTGGCCAGGCTTGCTGATAATCGCATCATAACGCCTATTTTTAGTCTTCAAGCAGGAACGCATTCGAAGATTCAATAACGCCTCACTGCTCCAGAATGAAGATAATAATAACACTAGAAAGCTTGCAGCGATGCGACTTGCAAGAGAGTAATGCATAGGCCGAATATTTGTGTTTTATCTTTGCGCTCTCTATTCTTCGCCTTCGGTCCGTTTGCGGTACGAAGCGTACATGATATTCTTCACTCTTCTTCGAATGCTTCGATCTTCATGAAGAAGCGAACAAAAATTTATCACCGAGGCGATGATTAATAGCTTAGTTTAGTTGGCTGCAGATAACGGATAAAATGTAAAAGCAAACTGTTTCCGTATTTTATTTTTGGAAATCTTATAAGATATGTGTATGTATGTATGTGTGAGTGTACGTATGCGCGAGTGTACGTATGTGTGTACTTATAAACGGTTTGCACTCACTTTTCTCAGAGTCGGTAGATAGATTTGGATGATCTTGGTGACAAATGAAAGATCACTATTGAATTTTATATAAGTATATAAGTAAACGTTATTTGAAAACTGTTCTGTTTAAACCTATCAAACGAAAATAAACTATATTTAAACTTGAATACTTAGGAACGTGTATAAAACCGTCAAAACGTGGATAACCAAAACATCTATCAAGTGTCGATTGTATGTATTGATGTATGTATGTGTGCTTGCATGTATGTGTATGAGTATGTGTGTATTTGTGATGCATGTACGTGTGCTTGTAACTTCGCGCAGAATTCGCCAAACCGAACCGGGAATTGTCCGCTAAGCCTTCAGAATTGCCAGGTCGGCCGCGAAGAAATATTCTGAGATGTCAGTTTTGTTTTTCAAAAAGAATCAAACTGATTTTCGAATACGGTCGTTTAAAAATAATCCGTGAAACGTGCCAAAGTCGGTTTGATCTGTAGCTGGTTTATACAAATAGTTACTCGTAGAATTAAAATAGCAAGAACTAGTTTTCCTATACAAATTTCAAACAAATTTTGCGTTCTTGCAATCAACAAAGACTTGCACTGGACAAACAATTATTTATCTCATTCAATTTCATATTGTTTCCGTAGTTACTGATATTTTACATATATTCATAGAGGACTGAAAAATGATCATCTATGTGATATATTTTCCTAACCATATGAATATATTTGAAATTAATAAAGGTGTTGATAAAATAAATTAACTGGGTGACGCTAAGAAATGTTTACGCACCCCAGGAAGAGAAATATCACTATTGCACCTAGCACATTCTTGAATTATTTTTATTTAAATAAAACCATTGATAACTAAAATTTTAAAACACAGGGGATAGACGTCTATAATTAGACACATTTTTACCAATTTTTGACGTAGGACTACGTCTTTGTTTACTATACTGGGACTGGGTAGCACAAACGAAAGTGTAACGTTTGAATGAAAGATTTCAAATGTTAATAACTACTAAACTACTGAACGAAACTGAATAATATATATGTTGTTAGATAGATAAAATGACCAGCAATTTTATAGGTGGGCGAGAGAGCAATTTTAAGGAGAACGTAGGAGATGGGGCTCCTATCCAAATGAAACACAAATTTCCTCAAAACTCGAGAACTAATCAAGCAAATGGAACCAAATTTGGCATGTAGGGGTTTCAGAAGGCAAGATTTTTTTCTATGCTAAATTGAAACCCTTCCCCTCTTTAAGAAGGGGGGCTCCCATACAAATAATATACAAATTTCCTCATAACTCTAGAACTAATCAAGTAAAAGAAACCAAAATTGGCCTGTGGGGTTTTTTGGAGGCAAGATGTTTTTCTATGGTGTACTGAGACCCCTTCTTCTTCTAAGATGGGCGGGGGGGGGTCTCCCATACAAATGAAATACAAATTTCCTCGTAACTCTATAGAACTAATCAAGCAAATGGAACCAAATTTAGCATGTGCGGGGTTTGGAGACTTCAATTTATTTTATGATGGTTTGAGACCCCTCACCCCTGTGGTAGGAGGATAAGGACTCTCATACAAATAAAACAGAAATTTTTGCATATGTGCCATATTTTCTGCTATGTAACAAGCGAAAAGCTGTGAAAGTAAACTAGTAAAACCTTCTCGGAGCAAAAGACAGTGAATCGAAAAGACGATGACATTCGTATGGTACGTCATATTTGCGATGAACGTGCTTTGGCTTTAATGTTATTTATAACCAATGGCTTTTTTAAAGGTCAGAAGCGAGTTAAAGTAAGATTATTGAAACATATCATAATCATATTCAACACAATAATCTGTGGGCTGGTCATTCATTACATTTCAAACTTGCATGATGCACACGAGTGATTTTTAAAAGAAATCTGTGGGTCTCAACGGTTGCAGGCGTTCCCAAGTAGTACGCTATAGGTCCATTTAGTTAATGCAACCGAATTACAACTAAAATTAGTCATATTTTGGTTACCACAACAAGTTTGTAATAACCGTGCTAGTAGGGTTGTACTTATGAAACCCCGTCCACGTATTTTCAAAGCCACCATTGCATTCAATGAAGAATTGAATCTGAATATTTCGCTCTGTTCTTTTAAACATTCACTTAAACAATGGCACTCACAGATTCTTATAAACATACATATGCCAGAAATGCAGTTCACATTAGTCTTTGATCTGATTATCTGATATAGTCCTACGTCATCCTTTCGTACAACTCTTAGGGCTGTATACCTTGTAATTTTTTTATGATAGCTACCAACGAGCTCTTCAATTCGTTTTAAAGGTTAATAGTTCGGAAAAGTTAATCGACCCATTCCCCAATCGATTAACTTTTCCGAGAGTTCACTGTATAGGTTTTTGAAATTTTGTTTGGAGGACTAAACTTTTATTCGTTAGTATAGAAAATTTAAAACAACAAGCATAATTATAAACTATTGAAAACAATTATGCTTTTGAAATTTCCAAAGAAGGAAAGGTTAATATTATACTTAATTATTGAATAGAATAAGACTATAATTGGAAAAATATAGTCAGTTTCAGAATTTTAATACAATACATAACAAAAGCCTTCCAGTTGGCTACGTGCTATGGCAGTGGTCTAACAAACCCGTCGTCGCATGTTCAAACCTTGACTGGGGGAGGCTGTAATATCGTAGCACTAGCCTTGCAATTGTTCTGTACTCTAATAGCTGGCTGCGAAGTCTGATGAATAAAAAGCGTGTAACGGCTGAATTTTTCTCAAATTGCGTCAGTTTTTCCATAATGTTGTCTAATATCATCCAATTACAAATGTTACTAAAATTTGAAGAGATCGATAAATTTTCTGTTACGAATTAGAGCTGACTTAATTTTTTCACTAACTGTAGCAATATTATTGACAGTTATTTTAAAAATTAGGAAGACAGTTGGCTGGTGTTAAGTCAGACCGAATTAATGGACAAAACTCTGATTTTGAAAAACGCGCAAACTTCGCTCTGTATGGTTTATACACAGACATATACACAGATCGTTCGAAATCATCTTATAACTCTGGCTGTTTGCAACATTTATGTAGTCTGATTAGAATAAAATTTAGCTTAGAAAATTCTTGATCGTTAGCTGTCATTAACTCATTTTAACTGGTCCGGTTCGATTTAACACCGACCAGTTCATAGCATGAAATAAAAAGTAAAATTGATCAAATGAGACAAGAAAAGCAATTCAAAAGTCGAGTGTACCACCGCATAGAGTAAATTCTATACGCAAATTTGATAATACAGTCGATAATACATCTTTATGGTCACCGAGAATGTTAGTTATGAAGAACTGTCTTTATATGCATAAAAAATATGTAACCTCAGATAAAATACTTAAAGCATATTTCAAAGTAATTTTAATACAGCTGTAACTATTTAAAATATATTCTACTAGCTGACCCGACAAACTTCGTATTGCCACAAATTAACCTGTGTTGTACATAAATCATGAATCTCGGATGATCTTTGTCACTTCTCGAGTTTTGCAAGCCCCCCAGTGGGCGGCGCTTCCGACGGCGGGTCACCGGCAACACTCGCGACCGGCTCGTCCTGAATGATCTAGTGTTACTATAGATAGTTTTTGTGGTCTTGTTGTTGATTAATGTTTTATGGAAGAGTCTCGAATTTCTCGAGTTGGATTAGTTTTTGAGTTTCGCAAAAATTTCTGTTTTATTTGTATGAGAGTCCATATCCCCCTACCACAGGGGTGAGAGGTCTCTAACTATCATAAAATAAATTCAAGACTCAAAAATCTCCTACATGCTAAATTTGGTTCCATTTGCTTGATTAGTACTCAAATTATAAGGAAATTTGTATTTCATTTGTATGGGAGCCCACCCTCTTAAAAGGGAAAGGGGTCGTAATACACCACAGAAAAAAAATTCTGCCATCTAAAACTCTCACATGCCAAATTTGGTTCCATTTGCTTGATTAGTTCTAAAGTTATGAGCAAATTTGTATTTCGTTTGAATGGGAGCCCCCCCCCCTCCTAAAAAGGTAAGAAGTCCTAATTCATCATGGGAAAAATGGTTGCCTCCAAATACACCCACATGCCAAATATGGTTCCATTTGCTTGATTAGTTCTCGAATTATGAGGAAATTTGTATTTCATTTGTGTAGAAGCCCCCCCTCTTGAAGTGTGGAAGGATCCTAATTCACCGTAGAAAATATTTTTGCCTCCAAAAACCTCCACATGCCGAATTTGGTTCTATTTGCTTGATTAGTTCTCGAGTTATGGGGAAATTTGTATTTCGTTTGTATTGGAGCCCCCCCTCCTAATGTGGGAAGAGGTCCTAATTCATCACAGAAAAAATTCTTGCCTCCAAAAACACCTACACGCCAAATTTGGTTCCATTTGCTGGATTAGTTCTCGAGTTATGAGGAAATTTGTATTTTGTTTGTATAGGACCCCCCCCCTCTCCTAAAGTGGGGAGGGGTCCCAATTCATCATTGAAATAAAAATTGTCTCCAAAAACACACACATGCCAAATTTGGTTCAATTCGCTTGATTAGTTCTTGAGTTATGAGGAAATTTGTATTTCATTTGTACAGGAGCCCCTCCTCTTAAAGTGAGGAGGGGTCCTAATTCACCATAGAAAATTTTCTTGCTCTCGAAAACCTTCACATGCCAAATTTGGTTGCATTTGCTTGATTAGTTCTCGAGTTATGAGGAAATTTGTATGGAAGTCCCCCCTCTTAAAGGGGAGAGGAGTTATAATTCCTCTTATAAAGAGGGGAGGGGTGTCAATTCACCATAGAATAAATTCTTGTCACCAAAAAAAAACACCCACATGCCAAATGTTGTTCTATTTGCTTGATTAGTTCTCGAGTTAGGAGGAAATTTGTATTTCATTTGTACAGGAGCCCCCCCTCTCAGAGTGGGGAGGGGTCCTAATTCACCGTAGAAAATTTTCTTGCCCTCGAAAACCTTCACATGCCAAAGTTGGTTCCATTTGCTTGATTAGTTCTCGAGTTATGAGGAAATTTGTATTTCATTTGTATAGGAGCCCCCCCCCCCCTCCTAAAGTGGGGAGAGGTTCTTATTCATCATAGAAAACATTCTTGCCCCTAAAAACACCTACATGCCAAATTTGGTTTCATTTGCTGGATTAGCTCTCGAGTTATAAGGAAATTTGTATTTCGTTTGTATAGGAGCTCCCCCCCTCTTAAAGTGGGGAGGGGTCCCAATTCATCATAGAAAAAAATTTTGTCTTCAAAAACACACACATGCCAAATTTGGTTCCATTTGCTTGATTAGTTCTCGAGTTATGAGGAAATTTGTATGGAAACCCCCCCTCTTAAAGGGGAGAGGAGTTATAATTCCCCTTATAAAGAGGGGAGGGGTCTCAAATTACCCTAGAATAAATTCTTGTCACCGAAAACACCCACATGCCAAATTTGGTTCTATTTGCTTGATTAGTTCTCGAGTTATGCAGAAATTTGTGTTTCATTTGTATGGGAGCCCCCCCTCTTAGTGGGGGGAGGGGTCTCTAACCATCACTAAAACCTTTCCTGGCCCCAAAAACCTCTACATGCAAATTTTCACGCCGATTGGTTCAGTAGTTTTTGATTCTATAAGGAACACAGGACAGACAGACAGACAGACAGACAGACAGACAGACAGACAGAAATCCTTCTTTATAGGTATAGATTAGTTAACCCTCTAGTGCCCATCCCCGACATTTGGTGGGTTAAGGGCGTTTCACTTTAAATCGTTGTAAATGCTTTACTTCATTTTTGTATATAATTTACACTTATAACTTTTTATTATAGTCTAATCTATGTAATACATTTATAGTTTAATTTATAACTTATAATTTATAATCCGAAAAAAAAATAAAGCTGATAGCATTAAAATATTTGCCGTGATTGTATAATATTTCGATGAACACCATTTAGCGGAAAAGCAATTCTCGGTTGACCATAACGCGGAATACCATTTCGCGGAAAGTACCATACATGCATATAGGAACACACAGACAGACAGAAATACATTTTTCTAGATATAAATTTATTATTTTGCATTTTTGCATTTTTTGAGTTTTTGCCTTTCTACTATGTATATGAAAATATAGTATAAATGTATAGGAATCACTCGGAAAACCGAAAATCGAAAGAAGGCCTGTGGGACGAATGCCAAGTATCATTTGACTCAGATTTTGACGTAGGACTATGTCTTTGTTTACTATACTGGGACTGGGTAGCACTTTGTGAAAACGAAAATAGAAGTGTAACGTTTGAATGAAAGATTTCAAATGCTAATAACAACTAAACTATTGAACGAAACTGAACAATTTATATGTCGTTGGATAGATAAAATGACCAGCAATTTTTTAAGGGTGTAAGAGAGCATTTTTAAGGGGGACGTAAGAGGGGGGCTCCTATACAAATGAAACACAAATTTCCTCAAAACTCAACAACTAATCAAGCAAATGGAACCAAATTTGGCATGCGGGGGTTTCAGAAGGCAGGATTAATTTTCTACGGTGTACTGAGACCTCTTCTCCTTCTGCGAGAGGGGGCTCCCATACAAATGAAATACAAATTTCCTCAAAACTCTAGAACTAATCAAGCAAATCGAACCAAATTTGGAATGTAGGGGTTTCAGAAGGCAAGAATTTTTTCTATGGTAAATTAAGACCCCTTCCTTCTTTAGGAGGGGGACACCTCATACAAATAATATTCAAATTTCCTTATAACTCGAGAACTACTCGAGCCAAAATTGGTTTGTGGGGGTTTTTGGAGGTAAGATGTTTTTCTATGGTGTACTCTGACCCCTTCTTCTTCTAAGGCTCCCATACAAATGAAATATAAAATTCCTCATAACTCTAGAACTAATCAAGCAAATGAAACCAAATTTGGCATGTGGGGTTTTTAGAAGGCAGGAATTTTTTCTATGGTATAATGAGACCCATCCGTCTTTTAACAGAAGGGGGGGGGGATTTTTTCTATGGTGGATTAGAACCTTTGCTTTCTTTAAGAAGGGGAGATCCCATACAAATGAAATACAAATTTCTTCATAACTCGATAACTAATCAAGCAAATGGCACCAAATTTGTGGGGTTTTTTGGAGGTATGAATATATTTATTTTATGATACTTTGAGGCCCCTCACCCCTGTGGTAGGAGGATAATTCATTACCAATTCAACCTTTATGATGCACACAAGTGATTTTTAAGTGAAATTTCTATGTCTCAAAGGTTGCAGGCATTGTACTTGTGAATCCCCGTCCACGTATTTTCAAAGCCAAGAATTCAAGAATTGAATCTGAATATTTCGATCTTCTCTTTTAAACATTCACTTAAACAATGGCACTCAAAGATTCTTATAAACATACATATGCCAGAAATGCAGTTTACATTAGTCTTTGATCTGATGATCTGATATAGTCCTACGTCACCCTTTCGTACAACCCTTAAGGCTGTATACCTTGTAGTTTTTTTATTAATAAACTACACAGAATGGTTTATCACCTGCGAACCTGGATCCTGAGTTCCTTTACAGGTAGTAGATTGTATTTTCTGGCCAAAGCTCACAAATTATAAACATTTTCTTCAAACGTCTGTCAACAAACAATTATTCAACACTTTGTTTAGTTTTTGAGATAAAGGTATACGAAGCTAAAAACGTAATGTTACATGAGCAGCGTCTATCAAATTTGCTTAACATAACGAAAAAAATCATTTTTTCTTTTGTTTTTCGACCGCGAAACCTTAATTTAATAGTAAAAAGTAAGCGTAGCAGCTGATAATACCATCAAGCTTCGTCGACCCTCATATTTCACAGCCTATAGCTATAGCCTATAACTATAGCCATATTCTGTATAAAGATGAACAAAGTTACTTAAGGTTTGTTACAATGTCTTATTTATCGTTATAATTAGACCTACAGTTCGTCGAAGAAGATTATGCAGAATGAAAAAAACTGAATTTTCCTTTTAATTCTACGATTTATAAATGATCGGTGTTAAATCAGACTGCACCAAGTCGCAACATTTAATAAAATGAGTTAATGACAGCAAACGATCAAGAAATTTCTAAGCTACATTATACACTAATCAGACTACATAAATATTGCAAACAGCCAGAGTTATGAGAAGATTTCGAACGATTCATAGCTATAAACCATACAGAGCAGCAAACTTTGAAAGGGGTTTTTCTCGAAATCAAAGTTTTGTTACTTGGTTCGGTCTTCGGTTTGACTTAACGCCGGCCAAATAATAGAATTAAGAGGAAAAGTTTTAGGTTTATCTACCCGCAATGCAACAAATCTTCTGATTCTGTTTACCATCACAACGAATTTTGCCATTCAACATGAATAACTGGTTTCCCTTGTTTCCTAAAATCATTCATTCATTCGCGAGGAAGAACCAAAAAATATTCTTCATGAAGAATGTAGATGATATCGCTCACTATTGAACGCTTCTTTAGCTGAAGACTGCTTTGTGAAACGCATTAACCCGTAGTTCATGAGTGAGCAGTACTTGTTGCCTGCCATACAGGCGATAATTCAGAGCAGAACGAAGAACATGAAAAAACGAAATATGCCGAATAGCTTCAACCGCAAAGCTGATCGAAGCTGATCTGAGAAGCTTTTTTTCACAGGTCGTGTAACTCTCTGGAGAATAACTAACAAAGAGAGTAAAGCGCTTTCGCGATAATCAGCAAGCCTGGTGCTGGCAACCTGCTTACCGACAAAACGGCGGTAGCAGCCAGGTGAAAGGAGCACTTTCGGACACTGTTGAATGGAGAGGTAAATGCGGAGATCAGCAGGGACAGGATAGGAATTGTAAGCGATGGTCAAGCTGTGGACCCACCAACACAGGAGGAGGTTAAAAAGGGAATCAGTGCTTAGCTTAGCTTAGCTTAGACTGATTGCACATATCAATGGTTGCACTCAGCGATTGATCCGAATCAGTGAAATTGCACAATGAATCAAACGAATGTGGTTGGGAGTGGCCGGTCATTCTCACTGTGCAAAATTCAGTGACTCGATATATGAAGGATCAATAACTGCGCCGGCCACGTCCTTGCAATCAGGTGGGATGGGGGAAGGAGTGTTAGTGTAATCTTTGTTGTTTTAGGGACCGTGTTAACCTCTGCATCCCAGAAAAGATTACAGGAAGGAGTTAAATTTTGTTAGTAAGGTAGGTTTCGTTGGATCGGGATTCACCTTGATAAGTGATGTGATCGTTTGTTTTTTTATAAAGATATTATTATGTATTTTTTATATTTATTTTTTTAGGCCGTTTCGAAAAGCTTGTTTAAGATAATTTAGTTATGTCGACAGATTTATGTTTGCAGATAATTTAAACCAACAGTCGAAATATTGTTGGGCCCTTACCGATACATATTGTCATTATTAGTAGCAAATTGAACTTTAAACAGCCGGCTGTAGGGAGTTTTGCTATATTTTCATATCCACGATATAAAAACCCTGCAATAAGCTTTCGAAAGTACAATAAATGGGCGAAAGGAGGGACCAAGGGATATACAGGTTGATCTTTATGGAAAAAATATCCTTGAAAGTGTAGCCACGTACAGATTCAGCAAAGACACAAGAACTAGACTGAGCATAGTAGAAGGTTCGCATATACACCGCAAAGGACGATACTACTAACGCCTTCTCTTATCCCAAGGGAGTTACCACTGCTTATAAGTGTTAGTGATCGCCCGGGAATGCCCGGGAACATATTCAACGAACAAACGAAATTTTTGATAATTGAGTGTCGATACTTTCTATGTTTCGAAACGTAAGCTTTACTAAAATAGATCAACATATCTTGCATATATTGTCAATATGCATTTTATAATTATTTCATGCTATTGCAAATCTGGCATTGGTTTTCAAAAGGCCACACAATGCACGCAAAAGGGTTGATTATGCGACCGTCCGAAAACCAATGCCAGAAATAACTACCGAACATATCTTATGCCATTTTTCAGCGTAACTAATGCTTCAAACCAAACTTACTGATTTGTGCATGTTTATGTATCCTAATCATGTTAAAAAAAACTATCAAATAGGAGAAACGGTGGATGTTATATTTATTATTTTAGACAATGTGCATGAACAGAAAAGTTTCTTCCATCACTTCCGCTTTCCGATTAGAATCTCATGAAAATACTTGAATGGTAAAACCAATAGATCATTACACGAGAGCTCCTAACCACACTTTTTTGACAGCACTTGGTGGTTTGTTTACATGGTGTTAAAGTTTGAATTGAGTTTTCTATCTTTGTCCGGCAGATAATGATCAAAAATTATAGTTTTTATTTAAGAGAAAGCGCCTTACATGCATTTTAAAGCAACTGATGCAGTAATCCTTCACGAAATTTTAAATCGAAACTGCTGGATGTGACAAAAAACATGTAAACAAACCACCAAGTGGTGTCATTTGACGGCAAAATGACGTCATCGCAAAATGATCTATGGACACCTACATTATGGAGAAACTACAAGGTCAAGCAAAACTCATAAGGCACATATGTACCTCTACCTTCACCCAAGTTTTCAGACGAATGTTGCAAGAAAAGAAGCCAGTCTACATGCCCACTGTAGATCATTTTGCGATGATGTCATTTTTCCGTCAAATGACACCACTTGGTGGTTTGTTTACATGTTTTTTGTCACATCCAGCAGTTTCGATTTGAAATTTCGTGAAGGATTACTGCATCAGTTTTTGTAAAATAAAAACTATAAATTTTTATTATCTGCCGGACAAAGATAGAAAACTCAATTCAAAATTTAACACCATGTAAACAAACCACCAAGTGCTGTCAGAAAAGTGTGGTTAGGAGCTCCCGTGTAATGATCTGTACCGTCTATCAACATAAGTGTGCGTGTGCTGACAAAGCCCATGCAGCTTCGAGAAGAAAAAACAAAGGGTAAAAACAAAAATATTGGCAATATGAACGAAACCAGGGAGATTAAAATGTCAAAACACCAGGGACCAGGCACCAACCAACACGACGTATCGTCTAGCCTGTACCGTTTCTGGGAGCACCAACCAAAATGCTAGCATCAAAATCAGTGGCATCAAAACCAATGAGTGTTGTCAAGCAATATACAGTACTTGTCAGCCACACCAGTGAAATGTATAAGAATACCTTTATATACAGTCGACTATCACAAACCATCCAATATTCAATCGTCCCAAGCTATCAGACTAAATACCGTTAGACTATACAAGACATATAACAATCAAGTTTCCGTCCATGGTTCATACGACATAAATTAGTTAATATACTAGACATGGCTTGGATGCGGCAAATTTTCTCACTACAGAATGCTGGAAGAAAAATCATGTTAGGTATAAAAAAGAAAGTAGAACCTACCCGAGCAAGGATTGACAACAAAAGTATATCAAAATTATTACATATTCTGCTGTTGATATCAACTAGAAAACATGTTTTGTTACCAACTCAAAATGGCACTTATGATGTATCAGACTTTGCTATCATTTTGTTTTCATTTTTATTGAAAGAAAATTTGTTGACAGATTCTATTTATGTTGTAAATAAACCTTCAATATTTAAATTAATCTATTTTCATATAAATTTTTTTCTAGTTAAATGGTTGGTTCAAATTATATGATGATAGCAAAATGATGATGATATAATAGTAAAATGACAACTAATTCTGCCCTCCTGTTAATATTGTGTAACAGCAAGATAAGTATTCCGTTTGATATTTTTGATAACAAAAGCAGTATTCAATTTAATTTCACGGCTTGGAATTTTTGCAATCATTTTTGATATTTTAACCGCTAAGTCGACCAAAATGAAATCACACCGAGTATTCAAAATCCGTTACATCAAGATATCAAATTTTGTTTTAAATTTGCTCTAAAACTTTGCTCGGGTATCCTGTTTTGCTGGCAACAGAGAAACAAATTTTTGCGATGTTTTCTCTTCCTCTTTCTTGTTTGAATCGTAATGTGCTACTCATCCCGTCCTATTGACACCAACACCAATGAACAGCAGTGAAAAAATGGCTGGACCTCACAGAACTTTTATTTCTAATGAGGAGGTTAAAAAGGGGATCAGTGAGCTGAAAAACGGTAAGGCTGCTGGGAATAACGGTATCCCGGTTGAACTTCTAAAAGCTGGGAGCGAGCGGCTGTACGAAGCAATCCACCGGATCATTGTCAGGATCTGGGAGGAAGAACAAATGCCAGAGGAGTGGTTGGATGGCCTCATTTGCCCAATTTTCAAAAAGGGACATCGACTGGAGTGTAAAAACTATCGAGGAATTACATTGCTCAATTCTACCTACAAGGTGCTTTCCCGTATCCTGTTCTGCAGACTGAGACCGTTAGCGGAGTCCTTCGTCGGCGAGTACCAAGCTGGTTTTCGTGTGGGTCGCTCCACGACGGATCAGATGTTTACCCTGCGTGAGTTGCTACCACAGACACACCTGTTTGTGGACTTCAAAGCGGCGCACGATTCAGTTAAACGAAATGAGCTGTGGCAGATATGCTAGAACATGGTTTTGCGACGAAATTAGTTACGCTGATTCGTGCGACGCTGGACGGATCCGAATCATGCGTTCGGATAGCGGGTGGAACCTCAGCTGCTTTTGTGACGTTGGATGGACTGAAGCAAGAGGATGCACTCTCTAACCTGCTATTCAGCATTGCCTTGGAAGGTGCATTACGAAGGGCAAACGTGGAAAGGAATGGACCTATCATCATGAAATCTCACATGCTTCTTGGTTTTGCGGATGACGTCGATATCATCGGAATCAACCGTAGAACAGTGGAAGAGGCCTTCAGGCCTTTTAAAAGGGAAGCGGCGAGATTGGGACTTACCATTAACACCGCCAAAACGAAGTACATGGTTGCTGGTAGAGAACGTGGGAGTTCAAGGGCTGAAGTCCCGTAGTTTGCAAATTCGCACAAAACTGGCGCTCTACAGAACATTAATCCTCCCGGTGGCCCTTTACGGACACGAATCATGGACGCTAAAGGAAGCTGATCGGCGAGTGCTTAGGGTTTTTGAGCGTACAATTCTGCGATCTATACTTGGTGGCAAAATGGAAAATGGAGTGTGGCTCAGACGCATGAATCACGAGCTGTACCAAGTATACAAATATGCTGATATAGTGAAGGTAGTGCAACGTGGCAGGCTGCGGTGGGCTGGACACGTAGCCAGAATGCCCGATGAAAGAGTAGCCAAAACTATTTTCAGAAGCAGCAAGAGGCCGTAGACTCCGAGGCAGACCCCACACCCGGTGGGTGGGTGCTGTCGAAGACGATGCACGTTCAGCTGGTGTTCGTGGGGATTGGACAACGGCAGCCCAGGACCGACGGTACTGGAGGACCATAATTCGTTCGGCGCATGATCGGTAACGGACCGTTGCCACTAAAGTAAAGTAAAGTAAGTAAGCATGGTTAATAAAACCAATGACCATTTTGGGATTTAGGCTCCATACTTGATATGGAGTTGAAAGGAAACTACCGAACAAGTTGTGCCTTGATAATACAACAGCCCTGCAATTGTAGAGCAGATGCGCTGAACTTTCAGGTTCAGAGTTACAAAAGCGGCAGGTGTCGGATGGTACCTTGCCGATATTCTTTAAATGATAACGAGCTGGGCTGTGTCATGTTAGGAGTTCACTACGAGTCAAATTGGATAGTTTTTTAGCTACTGCAGGACTTGAGTAGATAAACTGTTGTCTACAACCCTGTGTTTAACTCGCTATTGCTGGCTTTTCTCATATCAGTAACTTAGTAACAAAGTATATTAGTATATTAGTAACAAACTTCGTATTGCCACAAATTAACTTGTGTTGTACATAAACCATGAATCTCGGATGATCTTTGTCACAATCTCGAGTTTTGCAAGTTTCTGAGGAGTTCAACCTTAGATGATTCATTTTGGCAGTTACGTAACTATGAAAGCATCCCAGGTAACCAATAAGCATCACCAATGCTATTCAAATATAGGCCAATAAGCATTTAAGTCGCCTTAAATGCTACTCAAATGCTATTTTAGCAAAATATACAGCTACTTTACTGATAACGTTGTTATAGTGCTGACAATGCTAATTTATAGCTAATTACCGACACGAAGAATTTGAATACAATTTTGGATGCCAATTTACAACACCTATGCAGTCAAAAAGCTAACATACAATAACGTGTAGTATAAAATGCCAGATACGCTGATTTGCTGCTTACGTTAAGGCTTATTAGTTATCTGGAATGGGTAGTTTAATATACAAATTTGCAATTTTTTCTTACAGTAAAGTAGAAAACAACTCCCCTGTCAGAAAGCGGTTTTTGAGTTTCGCAAAATTTTTTGTTTTATTTGTATGAGAGTCCATATCCCCCTACCACAGGGGTGAGAGGTCTCTAACTATCATAAAATAAATTCAAGACTCAAAAATCTCCTACATGCTAAATTTGGTTCCATTGGCTTGATTAGTACTCAAATTATAAGGAAATTTGTATTTCATTTGTATGGGAGCCCCCTCTTAAAATTGGAAGGGGTCGTAATTCACCATAGAAAAAATTTCTGCCATCTAAAACTCCCACATGCCAAATTTGGTTCCATTTGCTTGATTAGTTCTCGAGATAAGAGGAAATTTGCATTTCATTTGTATGGAAGCCCACCCTCTTGAACGGGAGATGTGTCATAACTCGCTTTCTAAAGAGGAGAGGGTTCTCAAATCACCTTAGAAAAAAACTTGCCTCCAAAACCACTTACATGTCAAATTTGGTTCCATTTGCTTGTTTAGTTCTCGAGTTATGAGGAAATTTGAAATTATGAGGACAAACAAATCCTAAAGTGGGGAGGGGCCCTAATTCACCATAGAAAATATTCTTGCCTACAAAAACACCCACATGCTAAATTTGGTTCCATTTGCTTGATTAATTCTAGAGTTATGAGGAAATTTGTATTTCGTTGATAAGGGAGCCCCCCCTCCTAAAAAGGTAAGGGGTCCTTATTCATCATAGAAAAAATTCTTGCCTCCAAAAACACCCACGTGCCAAATTTGGTTCCATTTGCTTGATTAGTTCTCGAGTTATGAGGAAATTCGTATTTTGTTTGTATAGGAGCCCCCCCTCTTAATGTGTGGAGGGGTCCTAATTCACCATAAAAAATATTCTTGCCCTCGAAAACTTTCACATGCCAAATTTTGTTTCATTTGCTTGATTAGTTCTCGAGTTATGAGGCAATTTGTATTTCATTTGTATAGGAGCCCCCCCCCCCCCCCTCTTAAAGTAGGAAGAGGTCCTAATTCACCATAGAAAATATTCTTACCCTCGAAAACCTTCACATGCCAAATTTGGTTCCATTTGCTTGATTAGTTCTCGAGTTATGAAGAAATTTGTATTTCATTTGTATGGAAGCCCCCCTCTTAAAGGGGAGAGGAGTCATAATTCCCCTTCTAAAGTGAGGAGGGGTCCCAATTTACCATAAAATAAATTCTTGTCAGCAAAAACACCCACATGCCAAATTTTGTTCTATTTGCTTGATTAGTTCTCGAGTTATGCAGAAATTTGTGTTTTATTTGTATGGGAGCCCCCCCCCCCTCGTAGTGGGGGGAGGGGTATCTAACCATCACTAAAACCTTTCCTGGCCCCAAAAATCTCTACATGCAAATTTTCACGCCGATTGGTTCAATAGTTTTTGATTCTATAAGGAACATACGGACAGACAGACAGACAGAAATCCTTCTTTATATGTATAGATTCGCCTTTCATGGCGGATGTGTAGGTGGCCAGAAACGGTTCAAGGCCAATAAATCGCTGAGCCGATTCTTGTTTTGCTAGGTTGTCAGCAAATTCATTTCGCTCGATTCCGCAATGACCGGGCACCTAAAGTAATAAAACCGATTCGGGTCGGGCAAGATATAGTATTTTTAAAGTTACGTGTTACAATTATTTTTTATCCATTAAGACCATGAATAGGTCAGATGCAGTTTTTAAACAATAAACAATTCCAAAAGGTATTCTTCTAAGACGCTCAAATAAAAAATGGGTAAAAAATTTCAAATCAATTCCACTTATTAGATCACATATTAGACTCTTTGAAAGAAGTACTATTTACATTACATACTAGTCTCCATGTTCCTAGGTTTGTGAAAAAGACACGTATTCAACGCTACTTCTGCTTTATTCCAATCTGAATATTATGAATTTATTCACAGCAACTACAACATCGTTCCCTTGATATCCCAATACTTCTGACATAAATTTATATAAAATACTAATAGATAGACAAAATATTGTTATTAGTTAGTACAAATGCAAGTATTACAACTGTGTAATAGTATAGGTGCCTTATAATGTGAAAGCTTACACCATTAGATTAATGAAGTAGTTATTTAGTATTTAGAATCAATTTAAGTCTTAGCAACATGATTTTACAAATAATAAGCTACTAAAATGTTACAAATTATTACAAAAACTACTACAGCCGAGCAATTATTAATCTTCCATTGGCATATTGACTATTATTCGAGCTCACCTGCAGAATTGTTCTTTGAATTGCTGTTTATGTTACTGCCAGCAGTAGGTTGCTGTTGTTCACGCAGTGGACTCTTCGTAGTCACCGATGATATCAGAGATGCATGAAGTTGCTATACAAATGAAAAAGAATATTCAGTTGACAATTCACTGAAAGATGAAATTAAATAAATGTTTACCCCATTGTTGTCACTGGCGTTTTCCTGGCTTATAGTTTTCTGAAAGCTGCTGGGTAACAGAGTAGGATTCACAATTGCGTCAGCTGGAATGCTATTTACACTGGAACTCGAACTGCATCGAGAATCAGCAGTCACTTTTGCCTGTTAAAAATTAAAATAAATATGTATTTTGTTGGAGAAAAATAAATGTAGCTATTGCAAATTATTTGTAAAGTTTTTGGAAATTGGCTTAAAAATCGGAGGGCAAAACAAATTAATCGGACATGAGTTTTTTTTGAGTATTTTTTAATCAAATTTACTGTCTTTGGGTTTTATGGGGTGTGTGTACGGAGTGTTAACGCGTCTAGCACGAAAGAGAAGTAAAAAGTTCAAATAATGTAAATGACCGAAACGCGGTAAGATTTTTTTTTCCAATTTTGTCATTCTTTTGGTAGATTTTCGCATGGAGTAACAACGTTTATATGAAAAGCAAAAATAGATTTGGTTTTTAGGATTAAACTAAGTAAAAACGCTAAGATTTAAAAAAATCTCATTATTCCGTTGACCCCCTTCATCCCACCCATTCACTTGTCCTATATCGAAAGGAAAAAAACTTTATAAAATATTTGTAATGGCCTAATTAAACTCTTTAAAAAATAATATAGCTAACGACGAATCCTGTTTTTTTCCTTTCCAATATATAGATCAATTTTTAAAGGCGTGGTGACCTACCTGTTTCGCCGAGTTTTCGATACTCTCAATAAGACTTTTTACTGATAAACGTGAATCTTGTCGTTGAATAGCAGATTTTTGTTGCCGTCGCACGGCCATTTCTTGTTGAACGGTATTAAATATAGAATGATGGGACTCTGTTGATGCGACTACTGTGGAATAGAAAAATTAAAATTATTGTAAAATTATATGGTACCAATAGCCATTGTTAGACATTTAAAATGCGACATAAACAGACAAACACAGTCACAGGTTTTGGCGCTATATTCCGACGGAAATTGGCCTTTTGCTTTTTTTTAACAGACTCGTAGCCAAGTGTTAATGGACAAAACGTTTGCGGGGCCAGGGCTAGATCATAACAGATCTAACAGTCTCTTACAGTCGTGATTCGAACATACGATGACTGATTTATTTGACTAGTATCGTGGCTCGAGGCAAACTGGAGGGCTAGACAGACAAACATATTAAACATTGTTAAAGACAAAATGCTAAAACCAAAGTAATGAGAACATAATTGATGAATGCATGAGAACAAACAACACAAGATCAAGAAAGAAAAGCAAAACACGAACTCTTCCGGCTTAATGAAAAGCAGAAAATAAACTTACTCCCTTTGTTTATTTCATTGTCGTTTTTTCTCCCAACCACTGTCTTATCAAAATTTGCCGGTTTATTCAATATAAAAGAAATTTTTTTCATTTCATCTAACTTGGTATCATCGTAGGCATCCGCTTTATTACGATAATTTTCGCAAAGCATTTCCGTTTCAATAGTTGTCGGTTTTTCATCGGACAGG
The DNA here is from genome assembly GCF_943734655.1 of Sabethes cyaneus. Taxonomy (NCBI): domain Eukaryota; kingdom Metazoa; phylum Arthropoda; class Insecta; order Diptera; family Culicidae; genus Sabethes; species Sabethes cyaneus. Next base: position 104,096,029 of record NC_071355.1, read on the forward strand.
ACAAACTCATTAGTCTTCTTATCAATCACATAAACAAGAGTCTTCGTTTTTGCTGTATTATCAAATATATTTCCAAGATCATTTTTGCTATTAGTACGAGGCATTGGCTGTGGCTTCCTGTTTATATTAGTAGTTTGCAATTTTCCGAGAATATTTCTCGATGCGGACATATCGCACTCATCCTTTATATTAAGGTTATTTAAGCTTGTGCTACTAGATCTATTACAACGAAATTTTTTAAATTTAGACAGGTTACTGGTTTTGGACATACCGTCTATATCTGGAAGAGTAAGGTCATCCGAACTTTTGGAATAAAAAAGGGAATCAACATCTCTTCGAGTTTCGATGCTGTTCAGCCGAAGATCTTGAATGCTCTTCGATGCAAACAACGGCACCGGTTTAATCACTTTATAGTTTTGTAGCAGCAAGTTCTCATTACTTCTAATCACGGCAATTGGTCGAAACGCTGGTTCAGGTGATGAATTTTCGGAAGATTCAGTATAGTACAGTAGGTTCATTGATGGAATTTCCTCGAAATAGGTTTTGGGCAAACCCGGAGTTTCGTTGCGAAACTCTTGCTGCATTTCACGAGTAACTGCGTTGATTTTTTCAATTTCATATGAACAACGGTAAGGCTCGTCAACCAACTGGCATTCTTGTTTGGTTTCTTCTGTAAATCGAACTGATAATTTAGGAGGTTTTGATTTCGGTAGCGGGGGTAATATTTCCTCATTTGCGTTTTCCAGTTGTAAGTTATCATCGAAAATATCTCCAATCATATCCTTCATACACTGATTAGATCGTGTACCGTGTCCATTGTCTTTCAATGCAAAAGAATTCATTTGGTAACGCAGCAAATTTACCTGGTTCGAAAACTCATCAACATTGCGATCGTATAAATCCAAATTGTCAATAGATGACGACAAAGTTTTTTTAATGTCGTTCAATTTTGCCAAATCCAGTGAGAAAGGGTTGTCCATTTGTAAAATGTTTATATTGGCTGTGAAAAATCATGCTCCTGTTTATTAGGATTCAGAATAATTTAATATATTGATGTGTAATAGTTGTAATAATACAACGGAACTTTAAAACATGAGTAATATTTTTTTTCGATTATAGCCACATTAACTTAAGCTTAGGTCATTCTGGACGTCTGCAGGGTTGGGATTAGAAACCCGGGTCATCGGCGTGACAGGCGTGTAGTATGTTAACCGCTACACCGGAATTGACACCATGAGTAATGATGATAAATAACTTACTTTCAAAGTTAACCGTCAACACTGTCATGAATGTAGCTTCTATTTCTATTTCTCCACAAAACTAGGTACTCTGAAATAATCACTACAGGAAAATTTAAGGATTTTGATCACGTTCGGGCCAAAGTGCTAGTAGCAGGCGAAACTCACATTTTTGTTTCTGTTTATTTTCCTGCAAACAATGCCCGTAGATATATTTATGATAAATTTTTCTCTATAACCTAAGAAATTATAGCTTGTTTACCGCCTCAATTGAATGTGCCTATATTTAGTGATTTTAATCAGCGCAGTGTTGACTTTATTCCGGGCATGGACAATGAAAGCATTTTGCTACCAGTAGTTGGAGAAAATGAAACGCTCATTTCATATTTGATAAAATCGCAAGCTTAGGACTTAGGTGCGTAATTTTCCTGTAATCTAATAATCAGCTGCGAAAACTGTCGATATAGAAGGGTCAAGTTCTTAAGGACGATTATACCCATAGCTTTGCTTGCTTATTCTTCTGGTATGAGCTCTCCATTAAGGCTTTACAGAATATGCTGTACATCACTGAAGAGCTCCTTGAGTGCCGTCCTGCCTTAAAAATTTTTGCAACTGCAAATAGCAGTCGCACAAACTCCTGAGTAATAATTTTGTGCAAACATACACAAAATGACAAAATCCGCCAGAAAAATTCTTCCAAGGCGTGTTGCTGCACGACGTCAGCAGGAAGTCCTGATTCTTTCAACTAGATCGGACGAATTTGAGTGAATAGATGTAAAGAATGTGGATATGCGCGAAACATTAATCGACGACACATTAGCGACTTCTGAAGCATATCCGATCACAACAATTGAAGATCTTCTTCAAAATCCGTGAATGAATGACGTTAGCTCGAAAATTTTCCTTTTTTATTTGCAGAAGTTCATTTATGTTATTTAATGAATTGATTGAAGTGAATTATATTGATAACTTAAAAAAAAAGGTTGGAATGTATAGTTGTGAAGGAGGGGGGTGTCAAGAATGTGTGACAAAATGTGACAAGGGGGAGGGGGATTTGATTTGGTCAAAATTTGCGTGACGTCTGGCGTACTAAATGGATGTCGCCTTATTGGGAGGTAGGACACAAGCACTATAGGAAACTTTGTTAAAAGACCACTGAAACAGCTCGATTTTTTTCCAAACTACTTGTATGCTATTCTAATGCATAATAAGTCTCTGACACGTGATATTTCACTAGGATGGTTCAATTATTTTTTACTACGGTGGTACTAATAACAATAGAAGGAAATGACAAACGGCATATATTATATTTTAATATATTGCAGACATCTGATACATGATTGATGCACTAAGATGTGTGATCGAAATGCCATCTTCTAAATCTTCTCCACTGCTTAATCTTCTGCACTGCGATGTTCTACTTTATTACTAAATAAAAAACCCCAATTAATCCACCTAGCGGCGTGACCTGGCCTTTCTACTGTCACAATAATCATCATTTAATTTCTCAGGAACATCTATGTATAATTAACTTGACTATATTTTTAAATATCCGTTCCGTATTCCTCAAAATCCTTATTTGCCAGTAAAATTCACAACGTATTGCGTAGAATAATTAAATTTTCTTTCCTTGTGTGCGTAAATACTTGTAACACCTTATTTAGTTTTATAATCGGTCGGCCTAAACTTTCGGGCTTCAGAGCCACATAGGAAACTTGTTTTGAATTGACAATATGAAATATGTGTTCAGAACAGATTTTTTGATAATTAATTAATACCATGTGTTCAAAAGTTAGCATCTTTGAAAAACAAGAGTTCAGAAAAATTATTATTATACTTCGCCTTTGAAGACAAAGAATATCAACAACAAAATGATTAATCTCAAAATTTTACTATTAGTTTGCTTGGCTTCAATTTTGCAGTATATCTGAATTAGAAAAAATAACTGAATAGAGCTTTAGATATGAAAAAGAGAAATTGAACTTTTTCTTAGCTGGCGCTCCTTCAGATAATTATTTTTGCATGAAAATCAAAACTTATGCTTTTTTTGAATGTACTTTCATGAAAAGATAGTCATTAGCTTGATCGCATCGTTTTTACAATGTTGGAGGGTTAGGAAAACAAGAGGGTTGCAAAAGCTGCGCCTTAAACATGCTTGAGAATGGGAAATATGATCGATATGATTTTCAGTGCTTGTCATTTTTGATTTATTTGTTGAAACATGATACATGACATAAGACATCTGTCCTTTAAAATGTCATTAACGAAAACAAATCTTACAAAATTACTACCGTGCAACGTTTACTTCCTATTTTTCATATAACATTTCTAAGCTCTAGTATCTATTGATTGAAAAGAGCATCTATTGATGCGCAAAATTTGTTTGAAATTTGTATAAATTTATTTGGAAAAATCAACTCATTTTTAATCCTATACACCACTATACCTTCATGCTTAAATTAACTGCTTTTCTTCGCTGTTTGCTTTTCGTGTACAATTGTGAGTAACAGCAAGTAAACAAAATGACAATTGAAATCTGAAATCAAAGAAAAGAAAAAGCTTTTCGATTGAATCCCATTATTTAATATTTATTTGCAACAGATACGTAGTTCGCCTACGACGTGCAGGCTTCAACAGCGTCTTATTTCAAAGCGTATACGTATCTGTTGCGAATAAATATTAAATAGTGGGATTTAGTCGGTAAAAGTTTTTTCTTTTCTTTAATTTCAAATTTCGTATTCCACTAAGAGGCTTCAAAAATTTCAGACAATTGATTCAGAAAAGTGAGAAACATCTTTTCTTGAATTTCAATGCAAATTTAAAAAATTGCAAATTGTCATCCCAAGTAACTATTTGAGTTTTATTACACTCTTATGATGACATTCAAGACCAAAATTGGTCATGAAAACCACCAGAAGAGTACAATCAAACTCACATTGTTGCTTGGGATCACATACATACATACATACATACATACATACATACATACATACATACATACATACATACATACATACATACATACATACATACATACATACATACATACATACATACATACATACATACATACATACATACATACATACATACATACATACATACATACATACATACATACATACATACATACATACATACATACACACATCACACACATTGAATACAATCAACATTTGTTTTGAATTCACACGTTTTAACGGTTTAATATACGGTGCTTAAGTGTGAAAGTTTAAATAACTTTTGAATGAACTGTCCGATTTTAAATAACTCGGTTTCGTTTGATAGATCTTAGTAGTAATTTTCAAATAATAATAAAATGTGTGATGTTTTTCATTGAATTAATGCTTATATGTTACAAAAATATGTTTTAAATACTATTTTTTCACATTTCTTTATGTAACTTTCAAACTACAAGCCCAATCGTCATGAAATTTGGAAGTTAAGGGTTTGCAAGGCTCCTCTTTCATATGCAATCAATTTTGTTCAAATCGGTTAAGGGACCTATGAGATAATGAAGTCCCATATTTTTCATATTTTTATACATAACTTTTGAACTAAAAGTCCGATCAGTATGAAATTCAATAGCGACCAATGGGACACCTAGACCTTTCATTTGACACTAAGAACATTAAAATCGGTCCAGCCATCTCCGAGAAAAGTGAGTGAGATTAAAAGCGTCACATACACACACACACACACATACACACACACACACACACATACATACACACACACAGAAAATGCTCAGTTTTCGAAACTGAGTCGAATGGTATATGACATTCGGCCCGCAGGACCTTCTTTCCATTTCCGGTTTTCCAAGTGATTTCTATACCTTTATACTATATATTTATATAGTAGAAAGGCAAAACCAATAAGAAAGGCAATAAAGAATATGCGATTGCACAATTTGGGGCACCAATGGAATGTATGGGTAAAAAGTGCCTTCCGAATTTTCAAACGGAACAACCTGCAAAATATTCATTGCCTTGAAAAAACACCCTGTGCAAAATTTCAGCTCAATCGGACTTAAGGGGGGACCCAACTCTAGAAGGTCGAAAAATAATGGATTTTCGTAAATTTTTTCGAATGGTGGAATTAAAGTTAAGTGCTGGGGTATTCTGGCTATTGGTTACGGTATCTTTGAAAATGTATTTTGTATTTTTTAAAAGCCAAAATAGTGATTATTATGCTGGGAGCAGCTCGGCGAGTAGATGCTCTCTAGAAAATATTTCCTTGCTGTCGAGAACCAACGGAGTATCGGAGAATGGGATGGATTTCAAGGATGATTTTGAAACTTTAGGCCAATACCTAAATTGTTACGTAGCGGTTTTTGAAAATTCGAAAAATACTAAAATGGGTTGAATTTTCCTAAAAGAAAGGTGTTTTTTCATCAAAAATCGCCAATGGGCAGGTCATAAAAAATTGAAAAGTTGAGATATCAAAAAACCGGCTACGTAACAATTTAGATAATTCACTTCTACATGCTGTAAAAAATTTTCAGCGAAATCGGACCACTAGATTCTGATATATACGTACCGCCAGTTGAAAAAACATGGTATCGAGAAAAGCGCCTTAAAAATTTCGTATAGCGATGCACTTCCCTTGAGGTAACCTTACAGTTTTTACCGTAACTTTTCAAGGAAATCAAATATCAAAAAATCCTTTTGGCATGACATTTCTGAAAGTATAAGTCTCTCAAAATTGTAAAAAAAATAAAATTCGATTTTTCCAGTTTTCCAAATTAGGGTCCCCCCTTAACTGTTGTCGCACAGCCGTCGAAATTTACCTTGTATGCAAGTTTAAAAATCACTTCAAATCGAGGTTTTCGAAAAAAATGTTTGAAGCCTAATGACTTAAAAATGCATGAAACGTCGAGATCTGATGTTATCTCGAAACAAACATTTTTGTCAAAAATCGTCAAACTACTTGTATGCTATTTTAATACACAATAAGTCTCTGATACATAATACTTCACTAGGGTGGTCCTAATAACAATAAAAGGACATAACATACGACTTAATGTTTTGTTTTAATCTATTACAGACATCTGATATATCATGTTGCACTAAGGTGATTCATTTCTGTCCACTAGGGTGGTCCTAATAATAACCAAAGTTGGCATGTACTAGACCTAAGCGGAATCGAAGTCATTTTTCCTTGATTCACGTTCAACTCAAACCCTCAATTGATCAACCAAGCACTCAACGCAATCTGATCAACCGGGTACAGGTTTTCCGGACAAACTGACGCGACTGATCAGAGCTACATTGGATCGAGTGATGTGTTTCGTACGCATCTCTGGGACACTCTCGAGTCCCTTCGTGACGCGACGAGGGTTGAGACAAGGTGACGGTCTATCCTGCATGCTGTTCAACATCGCTCTTGAGGGGGTGATCCGACGAGCGGGCATTGAAACGAGAGGCACGATTTTTACCAAGAGTAGCCAACTTCTAGGCTTTGCAGATGACTTCGATATCATAGCCAGGAACTTTGCGACGGCGAAGGCAATCTACGCCAGACTGAAAGCGGAGTCTAGGAGAATTGGGCTAAAAATAAATGCGTCGAAGACCAAATACATGAAAGGAAGAGGCTCAAAGGAAACAAATGCGCGCCTCCCACGGACGGTAACCGTTGACGGCGACGAACTAGAAGTGGTAGAAGAGTTCGTGTATTTGGGATCGCTGGTGACCGCGGACAACAACACTAGTAAGGAGATCCAGCGGCGCATCCAAGCGGGAAATCGGGCCTACTTTGCCCTTCGTAAAACGCTACGATCAGGAAGCATACGCCGCCGCACGAAGCTAACAATGTACAAAACCATTATTAGACCGGTAGTTCTTTATGGACTTGAAGCCGTGACGCTGCTTACGGAGGACATACGCGCCCTTGCCGTGTTTGAGCGGAAAGTGCTGCGGACGATATTTGGCGGAGTACAAACTGAAAGCGGAGAGTGGCGGAGGCGTATGAATCACGAGCTACAGGCACTGCTTGGGGAGACTCCCATCGTACATCTAGCGAAAGTTAGCAGGCTACGGTGGGCCGGACACGTCGTAAGGATGCCGGACGACAGTGCGACGAAAACGGTCCTCTTCAACAACCCCACCGGCACCAGGAACAGGGGGGCCCAACGTGCACGATGGCTCGACCAGGTCGAAAGCGATTTGCGACTTCTGAGACGACTAGGAAATTGGCGACGAGTGGCCCAAGACCGAGTTGAATGGAGACGAGTGCTTGAAACAGCACGAGCCACCCCGGCTCTATGCTGCTGAAGAAGAAGAAGGGTACAGGTTAGTATCTACTTAGCAATTTCATGACAAAAAGTGCTCCGATTTTGCTCAAATTTTGCATGTTTGTTCATTTTTCGAAAATTTATGACCTATATTTTTTATTTGGCGCTTAGGGATCCCCCTTCTGATTTAGGGTGGTTCCAAAAATCATCACCCTTGCCATGAGACTATTTTTTAAAAATTCATAACTTTTGATTCACTCGACCGATTTTAATGATTTTGATAGCAAACGAAAGATATGATGATGATGATGAAAAATTGTAGCCTACATGAGCTTTCTGTGAAAAATATGGTTTTGAAATCCAAATGTTTGCTTACTCTTAAAATCATTGAATTTTAGTGTTTTCATGTTGTAATTTAGGTATCACATCCCAGTTTTTATATTTTTTTTTAAAATCTGAGTTTTTTTTACATAACATATTAAAATTTTAGAAACGTATCTTTTTTTGTTTTGGAGATACAAATTTTTAAAGAAATAGTCTCAATTATTTTTAGGGCCACCCTAACTCACTAGGGCGTACCCTAAGCGCAAAATTAAAAATTATGATATAAAATTTTAAGAAAAGGAACAAGTACACAAAGTTTAAACTAAATCGGAGCACTCTTTATCGTGGAATTGCTAAGTGGGTTGATCAAAATCGGGGTATTAGACTTTGTGACTTTGTCGGTCCAAAACTCAAAATTTCTTTTCAACATGTTTTTAAATAAATGATTGATTTTATCCACATTAGTCTAAATAACGAGGAACAGGAGCCCTTAGACATTATTTCAAAAAGAACATGCAGAAATCGGAGTATGAAATATGAAAAGGGTACAGGTGTACCCGATTGATCAATTGGTCGGTGTTAAGTCAGACCGAACCATGTGACAAAACTCTGATTTCGAGAAAAACGCGTGCAAAGTTTGCTGCTCTGTATGGTTTATAGCTCTCAATCGTTCAAAATCATCTCATAACTCTGGTTGTTTGCAACATTTATGTAGTTTGATTAGAGTAAAATGTAGCTTAGAAATTTCTTGATCGTTTGTTGTCATTAACTCATTTTTTTAAATTTTGCGACTTAGTGGTTTGATTTAACACCGACCAATTGGGGGTTAAAATTTTTACTCTGATCAAATGGTTCATACTTTGGTACGATACATTGGTAACGCCATGCGATGTACTTCGACGATGCATGCGATGTACCTGCGATAAATTGAGGCGTCGCGACATATTCAGTATGGATTGCTGATTTTGTGGATGCACACAGCAAGCCAAAGGTGAAAGAAACTAGGTTGATAGTGTTCTTGTTATTAGCAAATCTGACCGCTATGTTATTAGCAAATCTGATGTAAATGCGCTTTTATAAGAATTTTAATTACGATTGGTGAATATTAAACATGTAATTTTAAACATTTAAGACAATACGGCCATTAAATCCCAGCATTAGTTTTAGTTTCAAATTTGTTTGCGTAGCTGTCGTTTCGGCTAATGGAACACGTTGCCATTCATCATTGAGCATTGCTTCAAACATATCCTCTTGCGTAATTTGCCGTGTCTCGCCCTCATCTACTTGTGCTATCATTGTGGAGAGTCCTTAATGTTATTCCAAATGTTGGTGACATTCAACATATGCCGCTATAGAAAACATTTAAATAAGTTGCAATGTAATCATGATAAAACCGTATTCTGCAGAAAAAAAATGGCTAGTAGGGTAGGGTAGGAAGGTGCAAGATGCCCACCCGGGGCAAGATGACCACCCCTCCAAAAATCGTTATATACGCTATAAAGATATATAATTACAGGCCGGACTCGATTATCCGGGTTTTTAGACTCGATTATCCGGGTGAAAAAAAAAAATTTAATTTTTTTTTTTTAAATAACTAGAGAACTAATCATGCAAATGGAATTTGGCATGTGGGGGGTTTTGGAGGCAGGATTTTTTTTTATGATGGTTCCAGACCCCTCACCCCCTGTGTAAGGGGGATAAGGACTCATACAAATAAAACAGATTTTTTTGTGTAACTCAAAAATTAATCGAACTCGAGAAATTTTAGACTCTTGCATAAAACATTAGTCAATAACAAGACCACCAAAAACTACCAATAGTAACATTAGATGATTCAGGGCGAGACGGCCACAGGCCGCGAGTGTTGCCGGCGACCTGCCGTTGGAAGCGCCGGCCACTGCGAGGGGCAGCCCCCCGTAGAGATCACCATTATCTAGGTTTATTTATTTTCCTGGATCTACTGACCTCTATTACTTTCCTTCAGTTGGGTCACCCCTGCGAAATGGTACTTTCCACGAAAGGATGTTCGGTGAGATGGTAAATCCCGCGTAAGGATTTTCGCGAAATGGTATTCTGCGAGACTCTATATTCCGTGTTATGGCCAACCGAGGATTGGTGTTCCGCAAAATGGTATTCGGTGAAATGGTTTATAATGATGGCAAATATTTAAATCCTATCCGCCTCATTTTATCAGGCTAAGCAATGGGTGAGTTGTTGTCTACTTTACTGTGAGGAAAATTTGTATATTAAAACACCCATGAACTCCTCAGAAACCTGCAAAACTCGAGAATGTGACAATGGTCATCCGTGATTCGCGATTTATGTACAACACAGTTTAATTTGCGGCAACACGAAGTTTGTCGGGTCAGATAGTGCTATTCTGAAGATAGATAAGATATTCTTTTACAATATATTGAAAGGTTATTATGCGTTGGATGGCTTTTGATTACGAAAGTAAATTGTTTTTCTCAATTTTTCACTTTCCGCTCTACCCCACGCTCTCCACGAGATGAGATTGCGCCGAACTATAACGATTGGTTCGGAATGTGAAATTCACATACACAACAAAAATGCGTTAGTGTACATCAATACACTTGCATTACTTACTAGGGAACACAATATTTTGACAATTTAGATTGCATTGTCTTTTAAAGAGCAAACAGTATCGTAAGTCTGCTAAATAATTGAAATTCATTTTTACTTTTTCTCTAGAAACTTCAGATCCTTTGAACAAACACTTTAATATGAGACAAATATGCTTTACCTTATATATACTGTTGGTTTGAAAGGTGGGACTGATTGCATGTCCTTTGGCTGCAGTATCTCGATCGAAGTAAATAATAAACTTTGTTGAATGATCAAATAGATAAGTCTTCTGAGATTTTACGCCCCTTCCATTTCCCCTTTGTAAAGCCTGGAGACTCTACTACATATTTAGTAGCTGTCTGTAAACTACGTACTTATTATTGGTTGTTGTAGACGCCTCGAGTAGTTTTCGTCTATACGTTTTATCATAATTTGTAAGATGCGTTGTTTTTGGTCGTCCCCAAACTTTTAACAGCCCACGTGGTTCATGGTTGGGCCCATACGGACTAGTTTATATTGTTCTACATGTGTATTGTTCATAGATACGCTACTGTTTATTTATTAGGTATTTAGCTTAACTTTATGGCTTTGGCACAATGTCACACCCTACAAGGGGCAAGATTGTGCCAAAGTTCATGCAATTATAACCTTATTATTGTTCATTGTAACTAAGCCATCTTTCTGGTAGTTGTTAACTAAACACTGAAGTAAATATTGACAGACTTTGAATCAACGTAATCGCTAAATTGTGTGTATAACAAGCTAAAGAACAAATTTGCATTTTTGTTCACGAAGAAAAATATAAAAAAATTGAAATAGCTTATTTTTAATTGCTTTTTATTTCATTTCCAGAATGTAGGTTAGGTTGTGTTAAAAATTGTTTGTCTAATAAATATGTTTAAACCTTCTGTTTCATTTTTTGTCAGTCATTTACATTCCCCAAATAATTTTTGACCTGTTGTTGCTTTGAAGTTTCTATAAATTGTATCACAATACTTCAAAATATGGAAACTTGGTTCTCCAGTTTGGATAACATCTACTATGATCAAGAAGAAAATTTAAAAAAATAAGAAAAATGGTTTCGTTACTGAGAACTTCCAAAAAAATACAAACATAAAGTAACATGACAGTAAAAATCATACAGTTAGAAAATTTGTACAATGTTTGCAATAGAATTGTTTTAGAAACGTATAATTTTGACACTTTCTCTATACTAGTGCCAAAACCTTATTGGATGAAATGAAAAACAGAGGGAAAAAGTTTGTTAATCAGGAATATAAACAAAATTACACACACAAACATTTTAAATCTGGGTTATTTTTTCTTTATAATCATCTGTTTTCTTTTCAATGTTGGCAGTGTGACTCGGCAGAGTCACGCATCCAAGCAAGTGTACAATATTGCTTGAACTTGCATTCTGTGGTTGTACCAAAACCTAACAGGTTGTGCTCGAACTAATTTGTAAGTTTTATGCACGGATCCTGTTCATCGATTCGTACTTGACTATGTTTGTGCTGAATTGGGCGATGTTTGACGGTCAGCAGGCATACAGGCAGCACAGCAAGCGTTGCAAAATTTGCCTGCCTATGGTACACATGAAAATTGATTTAGGGTAGCACGGGGCAAGAAGCCCATCTTAAGCTCACTATCAATATATCGGAAGAAATCTACACCAAAGGGCTCAAAACCCTCGCTAGGTTATCTTTTACAGTCTTTTCTATAACCTGTATGCATATTGGGTGCTAAAAGTTATAACGCATATCAAATATTCACGAGCAAAAATTCATCGATTTTTGGGAATTTTACAAACCTGCGGGGCAAGATGACCACCCTTGCGGGGCAAGATGACCATCCTTTTCAAAAGCTATTAAACCTTTAAATTACAAGCTAAAAAAAACCTTCATTATATTTCACGTATAATCTAAATAATAAATATTAGGGATTCAAGCTGCTCATAAACTATTTCAAACATTTATTTGAATAATTTGGAGTGTTTAGTTAACCATAAAAAAGTTGTTCATTGAATGTACGTATTCCTCTGTGGTCATTATTAGACAGAAATATGTTAAACAATGTATTTTTATCGAAAACAAATAAATATGCATGTTTATTCCGTGACAAATATTTTGTGCAGCGATTGTGTCTGATTTAAGGTTATGGGGTATGCAATTCAGGGTAGCAATCTTGGTCTATAAAGCGGTGCGCATTTTGCCCCGCAAGTAGATGTATTTTTTAAAAGCAATTTGTGGTAAATACATTATCTGCATAATTGGAGCAATATCAAACTTCTGATTCATTACTAAAATCAATGCCACGATAACTCATTCGTTAATTTGTTGTTGATGTTAATGTTGTTGTTAATGAAAATTTAAAAAAATCATGATTAAAACCTTATTTTATGGTTGCGTAATCTTATAATAAATGTAGTATTTTTAATCGTCGATCTATTTTTTGTGTTATCGAAGAGTTCAATAATTTTATTTTTGTAATTGTTTGAATTATTGTTAGATGTAGTGTTTATTTACGCGTACGGTAACTACAGCCCGGACTCGATTATCCGGGTGCTCATTTTTATTTTCAGCCCGGATAATCGAATCATCATTTTTGGTACAAAATTTTTTTTGGTTTGTCAAGTTTTTTGACTTTTAGGTATCAAAAATGTTTTATTTATTATTGATCTATCTTCCCAAAAGTCAGAAAAATCCTTTCTTACGATTTTTTCCACTGATGATGTTTTTTTGTACAATATTATTTTTTGTATGTTATGTTTTTCAATATTTAGGTATTATAAATGTTTTTTTTTATTATTGATCAATCTCCCCTAAAGTCATAAAATTCCTTTTTTGCAATTTTTTTTACTGATGATTACGATGATAATAATGATGATGATAATGATAATGGTAATGATGATTTTTAAATAAAAAAATTGATTTCATCATCGCAGGATTTATTTTTGTTTTTTTCGCCGATAAAAGGGATATAAGAGAGGAATTTTGTAGCTTTAGGGAGGTAAATCAATGCTTGTCTAGTTGGAATCACCATATAGCAAAAAAATTTTTTTTCACTGATTTATTTTAAACCCAAATGTTATAATTTTCATGCTACATGGTGATTCCAACTAGACAAGCATTGATTTACCTCCCTAAAGCTACAAAATTCCTTTCTTATATCCCTTTTATCGGCGAAAAAAACAAAAATAAATCCTGCGATGATGAAATCAATTTTTTTATTTAAAAATCATCATTACCATTATCATTATCATCATCATTATTATCATCGTAATCATCAGTAAAAAAAATTGCAAAAAAGGAATTTTATGACTTTAGGGGAGATTGATCAATAATAAAAAAAAACATTTATAATACCTAAATATTGAAAAACATAACATACAAAAAATAATATTGTACAAAAAAACATCATCAGTGGAAAAAATCGTAAGAAAGGATTTTTCTGACTTTTGGGAAGATAGATCAATAATAAATAAAACATTTTTGATACCTAAAAGTCAAAAAACTTGACAAACCAAAAAAAATTTTGTACCAAAAATGATGATTCGATTATCCGGGCTGAAAATAAAAATGAGCACCCGGATAATCGAGTCCGGGCTGTAGTTACCGTACGCGTAAATAAACACTACATCTAACAATAATTCAAACAATTACAAAAATAAAATTATTGAACTCTTCGATAACACAAAAAATAAATCGACGATTAAAAATACTACATTTATTATAAGATTACGCAACCATAAAATAAGGTTTTAATCATGATTTTTTTAAATTTTCATTAACAACAACATTAACATCAACAACAAATTAACGAATGAGTTATCGTGGCATTGATTTTAGTAATGAATCAGAAGTTTGATATTGCTCCAATTATGCAGATAATGTATTTACCACAAATTGCTTTTAAAAACTACATCTACTTGCGGGGCAAAATGCGCACCGCTTTATAGACCAAGATTGCTACCCTGAATTGCATACCCCATAACCTTAAATCAGACACAATCGCTGCATAAAATATTTGTCACGGAATAAACATGCATATTTATTTGTTTTCGATAAAAATACATTGTTTAACATATTTCTGTCTAATAATGACCACAGAGGAATACGTACATTCAATGAACAACTTTTTTATGGTTAACTAAACACTCCAAATTATTCAAATAAATGTTTGAAATAGTTTATGAGCAGCTTGAATCCCTAATATTTATTATTTAGATTATACGTGAAATATAATGAAGGTTTTTTTAGCTTGTAATTTAAAGGTTTAATAGCTTTTGAAAAGGATGGTCATCTTGCCCCGCAGGTTTGTAAAATTCCCAAAAATCGATGAATTTTTGCTCGTGAATATTTGATATGCGTTATAACTTTTAGCACCCAATATGCATACAGGTTATAGAAAAGACTGTAAAAGATAACCTAGCGAGGGTTTTGAGCCCTTTGGTGTAGATTTCTTCAGATATATTGATAGTGAGCTTAAGATGGGCTTCTTGCCCCGTGCTACCCTAAATCAATTTTCATGTGTACCATAGGCAGGCAAATTTTGCAACGCTTGCTGTGCTGCCTGTATGCCTGCTGACCGTCAAACATCGCCCAATTCAGCACAAACATAGTCAAGTACGAATCGATGAACAGGATCCGTGCATAAAACTTACAAATTAGTTCGAGCACAACCTGTTAGGTTTTGGCACAACCACAGAATGCAAGTTCAAGCAATATTGTACACTTGCTTGGATGCGTGACTCTGCCGAGTCACACTGCCAACATTGAAAAGAAAACAGATGATTATAAAGAAAAAATAACCCAGATTTAAAATGTTTGTGTGTGTAATTTTGTTTATATTCCTGATTAACAAACTTTTTCCCTCTGTTTTTCATTTCATCCAATAAGGTTTTGGCACTAGTATAGAGAAAGTGTCAAAATTATACGTTTCTAAAACAATTCTATTGCAAACATTGTACAAATTTTCTAACTGTATGATTTTTACTGTCATGTTACTTTATGTTTGTATTTTTTTGGAAGTTCTCAGTAACGAAACCATTTTTCTTATTTTTTTAAATTTTCTTCTTGATCATAGTAGATGTTATCCAAACTGGAGAACCAAGTTTCCATATTTTGAAGTATTGTGATACAATTTATAGAAACTTCAAAGCAACAACAGGTCAAAAATTATTTGGGGAATGTAAATGACTGACAAAAAATGAAACAGAAGGTTTAAACATATTTATTAGACAAACAATTTTTAGCACAACCTAACCTACATTCTGGAAATGAAATAAAAAGCAATTAAAAATAAGCTATTTCAATTTTTTTATATTTTTCTTCGTGAACAAAAATGCAAATTTGTTCTTTAGCTTGTTATACACACAATTTAGCGATTACGTTGATTCAAAGTCTGTCAATATTTACTTCAGTGTTTAGTTAACAACTACCAGAAAGATGGCTTAGTTACAATGAACAATAATAAGGTTATAATTGCATGAACTTTGGCACAATCTTGCCCCTTGTAGGGCGTGACATTGTGCCAAAGCCATAAAGTTAAGCTAAATACCTAATAAATAAACAGTAGCGTATCTATGAACAATACACATGTAGAACAATATAAACTAGTCCGTATGGGGCCAACCATGAACCACGTGGGCTGTTAAAAGTTTGGGGACGACCAAAAACAACGCATCTTACAAATTATGATAAAACGTATGGACGAAAACTACTCGAGGCGTCTCCAACAACCAATAATAAGTACGTAGTTTACAGACAGCTACTAAATATGTAGTAGAGTCTCCAGGCTTTACAAAGGGGAAATGGAAGGGGCGTAAAATCTCAGAAGACTTATCTATTTGATCATTCAACAAAGTTTATTATTTACTTCGATCGAGATACTGCAGCCAAAGGACATGCAATCAGTCCCACCTTTCAAACCAACAGTATATATAAGGTAAAGCATATTTGTCTCATATTAAAGTGTTTGTTCAAAGGATCTGAAGTTTCTAGAGAAAAAGTAAAAATGAATTTCAATTATTTAGCAGACTTACGATACTGTTTGCTCTTTAAAAGACAATGCAATCTAAATTGTCAAAATATTGTGTTCCCTAGTAAGTAATGCAAGTGTATTGATGTACACTAACGCATTTTTGTTGTGTATGTGAATTTCACATTCCGAACCAATCGTTATAGTTCGGCGCAATCTCATCTCGTGGAGAGCGTGGGGTAGAGCGGAAAGTGAAAAATTGAGAAAAACAATTTACTTTCGTAATCAAAAGCCATCCAACGCATAATAACCTTTCAATATATTGTAAAAGAATATCTTATCTATCTTCAGAATAGCACTATCTGACCCGACAAACTTCGTGTTGCCGCAAATTAAACTGTGTTGTACATAAATCGCGAATCACGGATGACCATTGTCACATTCTCGAGTTTTGCAGGTTTCTGAGGAGTTCATGGGTGTTTTAATATACAAATTTTCCTCACAGTAAAGTAGACAACAACTCACCCATTGCTTAGCCTGATAAAATGAGGCGGATAGGATTTAAATATTTGCCATCATTATAAACCATTTCACCGAATACCATTTTGCGGAACACCAATCCTCGGTTGGCCATAACACGGAATATAGAGTCTCGCAGAATACCATTTCGCGAAAATCCTTACGCGGGATTTACCATCTCACCGAACATCCTTTCGTGGAAAGTACCATTTCGCAGGGGTGACCCAACTGAAGGAAAGTAATAGAGGTCAGTAGATCCAGGAAAATAAATAAACCTAGATAATGGTGATCTCTACGGGGGGCTGCCCCTCGCAGTGGCCGGCGCTTCCAACGGCAGGTCGCCGGCAACACTCGCGGCCTGTGGCCGTCTCGCCCTGAATCATCTAATGTTACTATTGGTAGTTTTTGGTGGTCTTGTTATTGACTAATGTTTTATGCAAGAGTCTAAAATTTCTCGAGTTCGATTAGTTTTTGAGTTACACAAAAAATTCTGTTTTATTTGTATGAGTCCTTATCCCCCTTACACAGGGGGTGAGGGGTCTGGAACCATCATAAAAAAAACTGCCTCCAAAACCCCCCACATGCCAAATTCCATTTGCATGATTAGTTCTCTAGTTATGATGCTATTTGTATTACATTTGCATTGAAGCCCCCCCCCTCTTAAAGGGGAGAAGGGTCATAATTCCCCTCCTAAATAGGAAGGGGTCTCAATTCACCATAGAAAAAAAATTGCCTGCAAAAACACCCATATGCTAAATTTGGTTTCATTTGTTTGATTAGTTCTGTAGTTATGAGGAAATTGCTATTTCATTTGTATGGGAGCCCCCCTCCTAAAAAGGTAAGGGGTGCTAATTCATCAAAGAAAAAATGCTTGCCTCCACAAACACCCACATGCCAAATACGGTTCCATTTGATTGATTAGTTTTCGAGCAGTGGCCGGCGCTTCCGACGGCAGGTCGCCGGCAACAATCCCGGCCTGTGTCCGTCTCGCCCTGAATCATCTAATGTTGCTATTGATAGTTTCTGGTGGTCTTGTTATTGACTAATGTTTTATGAAAGAGTCTAAAATTTCTCGAGTTCGATTAGTTTTTGAGTTACGCGAAAAATTCTGTTTTATTTGTATGAGAGTCCTTATCCCCCTACCACAGGCAATGTTGCAAATTATCGCATCAATGAGCGCTCACGATCCTGTTACCTGCGATAAAATCAATGCATTAATTTTCCCGCCAGTCTCTCTAAACAACAAAAAACACAAAGCCACCTAGATTTTTTAGTTCGATTCAGTTCATGAGTGGAGTGATCCTGAGAGTATTATTCTTTGACTCGGCATACACTCACTCGGTGAACGAGTTGAGTTGTCGTTTCTAAGCACGGTTATCACTCGGCAACCGATTCAAACTGTGTTGATCGTTATTTTTTTTTCATTTTCGGCTTTCTGCGTGTGTGCTACCGTAGCACAGAATACTATGATGTTTCTTCAAATTCGGACCCAAATGCATTGAACGAAGCACGTGGTTAAATTTAAATTTTCCTATGTATACCAAATGCATGTAGGGCTAAAAAGCGTGCGGTTGTTCAGATTACTTAACTATTACGGTTTAATTAATTATAGTTTATCGAATGTGTTTACCATGAATATGGAATTTATAGACGTTTCTGATCGAATAATCTAAGCCTCAGCAAAGCGAACCCTTAGACTTAAACCGACTTTAAAGACTAGAACTTTTATTATCGACAGACTTCGTAGCCAACAGTTAGAGTATAGGGCACTTACGGCGCTAGTGCAACGATTCGACTAACTCTATCCACAGCACCGTACGACCGAGATACAAACATACGGCCACTGCCTTGTTAGACCATCACTGTACCTCAATGCCAACTGGGGGCTGCTCATACAAAGTGTACATTATACAAAACGCTAATTCGATCGGTTATCATCTATGGGCATGAAATTGTACGTTGTTCGAAGAGGACTTGCAATCCAAGTTCAGTGAATGCTGGGAACTATCTTTGGCGGCGTGCATGAGAACGGAAAGGTGAAAATCAGGTAGAGTAATATTTGGTAACTGTACCTACTGGTGTTCTTATAGTCTCTGCACAATAAAAAATGCAAAGCAATCCAGATATTATGACCCTACTTAATTCAGTTTCTAGGAGAGGCTAAATTTCAGATGAATATTGAGGGTGATCGATGAGCGGAGACATACGAAAGTCAGCATTGAGAGGGCGCCAGCCAGAGTGGCTAAGATAGCAGCCCGTCAATGATGTGGAACTGGAGAAAAATTCGCGTAAACTGTGAGGCGTCGTCGTTAGCTAAAATTGAAGCAGCAATAATAAGTATGAGGTCCAGCAAAGCACGATGGTATTATCGGTACAAATGTGCACCAGCTGATGAGAGAGTACGCAGGGCATCTTACTGATACAGCACCATACTGCTTTGTACCACCCGTTTAGCTTCAGGATTATATTTTAGTTATCCCACTAAGATTATTTTCCTACGAGAACCTTGTGTTCACTAACTAATGAACATGTTCAGGGGGCAAAAAAATAATTTGCAGGACATGTTAATTTTTTTTTCATAAAATCAATTGTCTGTAGGTTCTACAGCCTGAAAAACTTGAAAAATAAGTGTACGAGTTGAGTTAATGCTTCTAACACGTAACAGAAATGGAAATTCTAACAACGGAATTTCCGAAAATCGGCCGAAAAATTTTTCTTTCGTTTTTGTTTTTTTTCGTAGATGTTTGCATGGACAATAATAACGTATATGTTAAAAGCAAGAATAGATTTGGTTTTTACGTTTAAACTTTAAGTAAAATCTTATCTTATCTCACACTAACGCAGCCAATACTTGAAGGCATTCTGGAAAATGCCGATTGCTTAAATCGGTCATTTTTCTTGTCAACGGCCAGGCCAACTGCGCAGCATGTACCGCAGAGAGAATTCCAAAGAATTAAGTGGAATTAAAAATGATACTTAATTCCATTCAACTCATTGAAATCAAGGGGAAGGAAGAAAGCGTGGACCTCCCGTACCAAACGCTTCCCTCGAAGATATTGATTAATTTACAGATTACAAATTGTAGTCGTTGGGAGTATCTTTGCTAATAATGGTTAAGTGATACTCCGGACCCTCGGGGATGAACTTATGGCATTAACCATAGTCTGGCTGCAATAGGCCAAGGTTATAGCGCCTTTTTTTCGCTCTCTGAAAATTGAAAAGTTCCGTCTACCTGGCATCATTTTAATTACTTAGTAAAAGAATAAAATTTAGAGGGTATGAAATGGGGAAGGCAACTAGGAAGAAGCGCCCAACATAGCTCTAGCCATCCCAAGCCCCTAGCTAGCGCCTCCACGTGGTCATACCTGGAAATACTTCAATTTGTATAATTGAGTAGCCAAGCTAGGAGGTGTGGGGTCGTGCGGTTTTCAGTTCCTAACCTTACAAATGTAGTTTTAGGCAACCATTAAACCACGCGACTTTATTTTCAAGTATTATATGATTTAAACTAATATTTTTGGCAAACTAATCTATTTTCAGAGAGCGAAATAAGGCGCTATATCCTTGGCCAATTGCAGCCTGGCTTACCATACCATTAGTTCATCCCTGAGGGTCCGGAGTATCACTTAACCTTTATTAGCAAAGATACTCCCAACGATTGTAAATAAATCATTATCTATGTGTACGGGAAGCGTTTGGTACGGGAGGTCCACGCTTTCTTCCTTCCCCTTGATTTCAAGGAGTTAAATGGAACTAGATATTTTTTCTGGTTCCACTTGATTCCTTGGAATTCTCTCTGCGGTACATGCTGCGCAGTTGGCCTGGCCGTTGACAAGAAAAATGATTGATTCAAGTAATCGTCATTTTCCAGGATGCCTTCAAGAATTGGCTGCGTTAGTGTGAGATTAGATTAGATTAGATTAGATTAGTAAAAGAATAAAATTTAGAAATAATAAAATATATGAATGCAGGAAAATCAAATAGATAAACGAGTGAAGTTATGAAACGACCTCACCGGCATTTGTTTCTTCGTCCATTCCATTAAATCCCGCCACTGAACAGCATTTTCGATTAAACTTGAAACCAGGGATGGCACCTCCTCAGAAGAAAAAAAGAGAAGAGAAAAATTCAAACTGTGCTCAGTCTTCAACGCGATTTATTCTGCTCCGTTTCATTTTAACTGTGCTCTTTCTTGCTGAACGCAGTTGTATGAGCAACCGCACACTGTGCTACTCATTGAGGAGAATGTTAAAACACTTTAAATACGTTGATGCGATGCGCTGACGTATGACAACTACGGGTAGTTTTAACATGGGTAGTGCGTTGAGAAAAAACGACGATTGTCAGTAGCGGTCATTGCTATCAGAAAAATATTAATCCATTAATGCAGTTGAATCATGATTCTTACATTTAGTATATTCAGTTGAGTTTGGCTGTCCGTGAACGCAACTGCATCATATGGTTAGGCATGTCACAACGGCAACAGTACGAAAAATGTTATTTAGATATGGCAACATTTGAATTCCCATACATTAGCTTCTTGACGCGTACCAACAGGTAAGTCCCATTATAAACAAAGGCAATTCTCCGCTAAGATTAAAAAAATAACGACTTTTGATTGTCTTGAAGCCTCTGAGTCTATAGTTGCTGTACGCGCACCGGTTGTTTTGTTTCCACGTTTACTGCTGTAGCTACCGAGAGGACCGGGAGCAAAACCGAAAGTTGCTCATTTAAAGAGCGCATTAAGCAATTTTTCCGCACGTCAGTTTTTCTCATTGTGTTTAGTCTGTTTCTCATTGTGTGGATTTACTTCTCATTTCTGAAAGCAGTTCTGCTCATTGTGTTGAACAAAAAAAGTTGCACTTTTTGCACAATGAGTGAGGAAATAACAAGCCTGCTTGAAACAGTTTAAAGTCCTATTCGAAAGCTAGGTTTTGGGTGCCTCCGGGGCAGAACTTCATAAACCGCAAAAGTCACTACCGTATGCACAAGCGTAAATTCGGACCACTTCCAGTAACAGTTGCCTCCAGTAATTCAGTCTGCATCCAAACATGTAACTTGTTTGTCACTATCTTCAAGGCACATGCTAATTCTATATCTGCTGCCGCTGGCCGAACAACTAATCTGTTTGATTATTTTAACAACAGTCACCCGAACCACATGGTTTTTTTCGTTGAGTGAATTCGCAGCGCACGACTAGAAAATTATCCTTTTCAAATCGATGGTAGAGTTGTTCGCTATACAGCATATAACAAATTTTTCATATGTCTCTTACTCGCTTGCTGATTATTATCGGTGCTGTATCGCGCTATTTTCGAATACTCAGCAACATTGACCACAGGGGTGAGGCGTCTCAAACTATCATAAAAAAAATTCCTGCCTCTAAAACCCCCCACATGCCAAATTTGGTTTATTTGCTTGATTAGTTCTCGAGTTATGAGGAAATTTGTACAGGAGCCCCCCCCCCACACTATTGAAGGGAGAAGTGGTCATAATTCCCCTCCTAAAGAGGGAAGGGGTTTCAATTCACCATAGAAAAAAAATTTGCCTACAAAATCACAAAATCCCCATTTATATGGGAGCCCCCTCCTAAAAAGGTAAGGGGTCCTAATTCATCACAGAAAAAATGCTGACCTCCGAAAACACCCACATGCCAAATATGGTTCCATTTGCTTGATTAGTTCTCGAGTTATGAGGAAATTTGTATTTCATTTGTATGGAAGCCACCCCTCTTAATGGGGAGAGGGGTCATAATTCCCCTTCTAAAGAGGGGAGGGCCTCAATTCACAATAGAAAAAAATCTGGTCTCCAAAAACACCCACATACCAAATTTTGTTCCATTTGCTTGAATAGTTCTCGAGTTATGCATTAATTTGTGTTTCATTTGTATGGGAGCTCCCCCCTCTTAGTGGGGGGAGGGGTCTCTAACTATCATTAGAACCTTCCCTGACCCCAAACATTTCTACATGCAAATTTTCACGCTGATTGGTTCAGTAGTTTCGATTCTATAAGGAACATCCCGACAGACAGACAGACAGAAATCCATTTTTAAATATAAGATTTATTGTCAACATTTTTTTCCAGTACATATTATTAAGCCTAAAGTTTGAAACCCTTTTTAAGTCAAACTGTTCGCTGATATTATTAGTGTTCCATTTCACGTTATGAATAAATAAGTTATGTTTCAAACCATCTTGAATTTGAGCCATCAGTTTGCATAGATATATTCTATTTTTATAAACAAACATTGTTGGTTTTTGGTCTCACCCCCGTGGCCCAATGTCACCCCGGATGGCGGTACCTGTCTTCTATACCCCAATCGACAACTGTAGTATTGTACACTGATACAGCGTGATCTACTTCAATGGGTGGAATAGCCAACAATTTCCTAACACCTTCACCAGAAACAACAATAGCCAGACGATCAGTTATCGGAAGAGCTTTGGATGGTGCAATGTTGGGCAACAGTTTTGAATCTCACTGAACTGTTTTGGCATGACAGACTCTTTCACTTTAGATGTTATGTGCAATCGAAAACTTTTTCTTGCCTTTCTGAATGATTCTTTATTTGACAATAAAGTAGATACATCGTGTCCAAGTGCTTAAGCAAAGGAGGAAATTAAGAAGACGGCATTTCGATCACACATCAATGCATTAATCATGTATCAGATGCCTGTAATATATTAAAATGTAATCCTTTTATTGTTATTAGGACCACCCTAGTGAAAAATAATTGCACCAACCTAGTGAAGTATCACGTGTCAGAGACTTATTATGCATTAGAATAGCATACAAGTAAATTTAAAAAAAATGTTATATTTTATTTGTTCTACCTCATATTTAGAAAAAAGGCCTATAAAGTCGATTTTTGACAAAAAATATTTTTCCGAGATAACATCAGGTCTCGACGTTTCATACATTTTAAGTCATTTGGTATAAAAAAAAAAAAAAAATTCGAAAACCTCGATTTGACGTACTCGCCTTTTTGGTGATTTTTTAACTTGCATACAAGGGAAACTTCACCGGCTGTGCGACATAATAGTTAATCAAGTAGCTGGAATTTTGCATAGGGGGTTTTTCAGGGTAATGAACATTTTGCAGGTCCCGTTTAAAAATTCAGAGGTCATTTTTTCGCATAAATTCCAGTGGCGCCTTAATAAGCATTGGTGGATCGTTCTTTCTATTCGTTTCCGCGACGGTTGAACAGAAAACCAAGTCGACCACATCTGCATCAGCCGAAAATGCCGAAGGAGCGTTCTTGATGTACCGTCATCCGGGGATACTTGCAACACCGGGGTTACTTGCAACACTTTGGCGCATCGCGCATTCTACAGCGCTAATGCATTTGTTTGTTAACATAACCATTTGTACCCAATGCCATTTTAAAGAAGGGATGTTTACCTATTGTTTAGTGAAGTTTAATCCATTATATCATTGTTTTGCTTGCTTTTATACGATTGGAAAGTAATATCACTTTCAGAGTAAGAAAAATGGATGTGCAAAGTTGCTTCAGTTCATTGACATGGAATTATTATTTATTGTTTGGTTCCTGTACACAATAAGGGCATCATATAAGCTAACAAATAGCAACTTTGAGCTTTGTTTATATTTTGAACTTGGAGAAAAAAAGATGAATTCGTGTTGTTATTTCCAATATGGCGCGGCTCGCAGCACTTGAAAAAATGAAAATTATCGTAATAGACCGTATGTACAAAGCAAGATGGCATCTGTACGATGGTATTTTGTCTACCACCATCTCCAGAAAAATTAAAATTGTGAAAAATTCCACGTGCCTTGAAACGGCAATTTGGAGTTCGCCGACATGCTGCATTTTCACCGAATATCTTTTAAAAAGCGATAGACGAAATTGGGAAACAGAAAACACCTCCAGTATCTCTTGTTTTACTACAAATACATTCAAAATATCTCAAAATAGTCATTCGCGGTTTGAAATCAGATATAAAACCATAAGAAACGCAAAATCAGAAAAGTGTTGCAAGTAACCCCGTTTACTGGGTAACTTGCAACACCCCTATTTTCGGTTCATTCTGCAGACTCAATTAGTTTATATTTTTTCTCATAATCATAAATCAAAAGTACTCACCACTATACAAGTTTTGGCTACTTACACTTGGACCTAAACGGTATACATCGAAAGTTATACTAAGTCAAAGTTCAAAAGTGTTGCAAGTATCCCCGGATGACGGTACGCAACAAACGCAGCGCTGATATTGCACTCGACCATTACCTTGTTATCGCTTGTCGCACGTGTCCAACGACGGGAGGAGAAAGTAGGGTGTTGTTACAACGTCCGCTGATTGGAGAATCCTGAGGTGAAAAGGGCATTTGTCGAACAACTTGAACCCCGCGCCTCTGGATTGCCACCTGGTGGAACCGTCGAAGAGCAATGGAACGGCATCAAGAATGCATGTATAACGACCAGTGACAAAACCCTCGATAAAGTGCGCAGCGAACGGAGGGAGTGGATCTCGGATGAAACTTGGAGGAAGATAGACGAGCGAAGAGAGGCGAAAGCCGGCATTAAGCGAGCGCGAACCAGATCGGCTAAGACAGGTGCCCGTCAACGATACGCCGAACTGGCGAGGGATGTTAAACGAGCTTGTAGGCGGGACAAGAGAGCCTGGACTAACTCCCTAGCCGAACAAGGAGACACCACCGCCGCCAATGGTGATATTCGTTTCTTGTACGATATTTATCACCACCACAGTTGTGCCAGAATGAATACAAAGATGTCGCTAAAGGACAGAACTGGTCAGCTACATACTGACCGTACAGAATAGCTTAAGCGATAGACTGAACATTTAGACCAACTCTTCTGAGTTGCAGATGCCAGAGACCAACAAAACCAGCATGACGGCAATAGTTCGTCGCATTAATCAAAGACACCATCACCGGATGAACTTGAATAAGCCATCAAGAATGATCATCAAGTATGAAATCCAATAGAGCGCCAGAGATAGACTGTATTTCAAAGTCTCTAAAAAAGATATTTAACTGAATAACGCATTTACCCGAGGTGGCATTACTTTGCTCTGCAATACTCTCAAAGTACTCTTTAAGATAATCCTTAACTGGATCCAGGAGAAGATCGACACTACTCTCCGGCGGCAGCAAGTTGGATTCTATGCTAACCGATCGCGTGTAGACCATATCACAACGCTCCGCATCATAAGCAAAGCCATGGCTATAAACGTCCTTCAGAACTTGACTTTTCTTTATCGATAGACCTCGCAGCCGGTTATTAGAGTACAAGAAAATTACGGGGTTGTGCAGGGCAAGTCGACCTAGAGTCCGCCGCTCTATATTGCATGCTCTCTTCGTTGACTTGAGATCGTCTAACGGAGCGCAAGCAAGCAGAACATTCATTAATGTGAGTGAGTGTCTAACAGGTAAGACGTGTTTGGGTTGCATCCCGAAGCTGGCGTAATGGGTGATTTCCTGGTGGTGATTTGGTATTTCACATTTGGCGACCGTGACAGGTTTATTTCGCTGCTTATTATCATAATAGCGAAAAGGAAAAACGGACATAAATTTAGCCATGGCTCAATTGCAAGAGGAAACCACCGATTGCGTAAGCAAGCTAAAGCAGGCAAAATCTTGTACATGCAAGGTTGAACAAAATGGCTATCGTGATAGCTTTAGCAAGACAGTGTTTAGTGAAGGTAAAGTACTGTCGTTGTAGACACATTCCAAGCGCATCTATCCCATGAGAGCAAATTTTGAAAGTAGTAATATTAAAAATATTTGTATGTAGTATGTTCAAACATACTATAAAGCTTACAAAAATCCTGAATTGTCATACTGTTTATTGACAATTCATGCTAAAATGCACCTTACAAGTGGGAGGTTAACAATATAGATTTTTTCATCATTTGGGCAAGGCTGCAATTAATTCTCTGTCAATAGTTTTAAGCCAAAATAATTTAAAACTGTATATCGTCAAAACATGTTTCATTACTAGGGTAACATTTTGTTCATACAGAGTTTTTTAAAAAATGAAAGCATTTTCCAGATAAGCGGCCTTTAAAAACAGATACTTTTATAATGGTGTCCCGTAACGAAAATTTTGCATTTATTTCCATATACCAGAGATTATAATTCCGAATTTTTTGAAACTATGGATTTTCTTTAATCATATATGTACAATCAAAATCGCGCTGTGCTTGACTTTTGATAAGCATTTCTATGTAAAATAAAATAGGTGCTTCAAAATGGTGTCCCGTAACGTTTTGTTTAACGCAAAAAGTAATTGAATGAAAAAGCACTTATCACATCATATTTCAACTAATCTTTATCGACGATAACAAATCTATTATTTTAATGACCAAATGCAAGTAAATATGTATTTATTATAAGTATGTATAAATATTATTACAATATAATAATATATTGTAATATTAAAGAATGTGCGGTAAAGACGGGCACCTCAAGATTAAAATTCAATATCTACACAAGTATCTCTGTTTGATATAGCCATATACTACTAAATTTTGTTCAAAACTTATGCTTTGACATCAAAAAAATTACCTAGTAATCATATTTTTTAGACATTGTACAGAAAAACGGACACATTATATGAAAGGTGGACACCGCAAAAAAAGGTGTAATGCCTGATGAGTAATGGCTAACAAGGTATGATACCAGTCGTCGTATGTTCGAATCTCGACTGGATGGTGCTGCCAAAGTCAGTAGGATCGTTGAACAAGCCCCGTAGAGTGATTTATTTTGGGCAGACGTTGCGCGTACGTTATTTTGGACATTTACGGCAAAATCAAATAGAAGTGACCAAAATAAAGTACGCGTAAAGCCTATCCAAAATAGACAAATCAACCTAATTGTTTTGTACTCTAATAACTAGCTGCTCGACAAAGGGTGACTCCAGGCAAAGGGTGAACATGTGCATTCCATAACCTCTGTTTACTAACTTCTAATCCTACGTCCACGTGTTGCCGGCTGGGGTACGCAATCTCGGTTGCTGTAGGCTAACAGTGAAGGGGACAGAGTGGCTTCCTCCCACCTTAAGGTGGCAGCCACGTCAGTGAGATAGGGACCTGAGGCTAACAACCCACTGTACCCGAAAACAAAAAAAAAAGAAAGAAAGTCTCTCGATAAAGAAGAAGGGTTAAGCCTTAAAGATATTTATACCTAACGCCGATTTCGACTTACTTCAATACTTTATCATTAAAATACTTGAATAGTCTAAAAATTTGGAATTCGGTTTCAGAAAGTTGTTTAGTCAGCTTTTTTAGCAATTATAGTGGCTTCGCTAAGCACACTAGCAAGAAAGCCTAGCCCAGAGAACAATTACACAACATATACTTCGTTACGTATGTCTTATTACCAGACTATAACACACCAAATCAGTACACTATTGTTACAAAATATAGTGAATATAGACCAGATACAGAAAATATGACGGCCTGAACAGAAATCTAGAGAAAATAAACCATATAATGCAGTTTACTTTTTTCGTTATGGGACACCATTTGCAGAATACCGTTTGCCCAACAGCGCATGGTGTCCCGTAACGAAATGATTTTTATTCTATCTTAAAAACTAAACACAAAACCTGAATATACCTTTACATTTTGAGTTTCAGGCTGCCTTCAGCTAAAAATTTTTGGAACATGTCGACTTTGAAAAACTTGAAACAGAGCAGAGTTTTGCAAATGTTTGAATCATGTTCAGAATACGCATTTTCTGCGATGGTGTCCCGTAACGAAAAGTATTCCGCCACTATTCAATGATGCTTATTATAATAAATATTTCGCCCTCGTATTGAGAAAGTACTACTAAATAGCAGCTCAAAACACCTATTTTGAAAGATTTTCGTCGGGCTGTTGGTAAAATATGAACAATTTTGCTACGAAAAAACGGTTGCTCATGGTGTCTCGTAACGCTGGAATGTGTCTGTAGCAAGAAAGTGTATCGAAAAGCGAGTTTGGAGGACCGCTGCGAACACTCAATTAACGAACCGTATCTCCCTCACGCATCCAGCTATTAACAAAATTCTCTCGTTAACATCAAACACTATTCACATAGTGTTACACGAAACTTACCCGAAAACCTTGACAATGGGGTGAAAACAAAAGCAAAAATACAGTCAGTCCACAATCATGAGTCACATACAATTGTGGGTCATTTTAGCTCTAGCTGCTGATTAGCGTTTAATATCAGCTGTCGTAACTGTCGTCCCTGTCTATGGAGCAAGGCGATCACAAAGAAAATGTATGGGATAATTTGACCTTGAAACTGTTCGGTAATTTTTACTAATTAGTGATTGAAAAAGAATGTTACAATAGAAATCACGTAATTGCTACATCTTTTATGATTGTCGATCGGTATCTAAACCATGAAAATCCATTCATAATTGGCAGAGCTATTAGCGTTCAAAGTCTTTCATTCTTTAGTGACGCTGGGTTGAACCCAAATTTTGGATTGACACCCTGCGGTAAGTCGTAGTTCTACGTCAAAAGATCTTCGGATAATTACTGGTCTGTTGACTGGTCACTGCCCGAGCAGATATCAGTTTAACAAAATAGGTAAAAATGATACAACTGAATGTCGTTTTTGCTGATTTAGATATTAGATTTAGAAATTAGATATAGAAACTGCTTAACATATACTCTGCAATTGTGGAGCATTATTCAATCAAAGGATGTCAATATTTGGAAAGGGGTTATTAGAGCCTTTCGAAATTTGGCAAAGCGATCCTGGTAGGGTATTAAGCTTTATAAAACGAGTCGAGCCTAACTGGGACCGTGTGCTATGTTAACCATTGTCCATCACACCTTAGTTGTGATAGGATATCTAACTAGCACCAAATCAAATATGGATCATACAACAATATTCCTTATCAATGGACGCAGTTGTAATATGGCTCTACAGGAGAAAGAAAAAAGTATAAATAATATACAAATTTCCTCATAACTTGAGAATTATTCAAGCAAATGGAACCAAATTTGGCACGTGGGGGTTTTTGGAGTGTGCTTAAAATCACTGGGCACACTGCTTGGTAATAGACAGTTGTCCAAACATTTCTCTCAGAACTCTAGCGACAATTTGACATCATTGGGAAAAAGATAAACAGAAAATCTTTAGTGAAACGCAAGGCGATTTCAATAGCTAAATTTAAAGTTCAAATCAAAATAATTATTTAGTGAATAAAAATTTGTACAAGTAGTGAATTCGAAATAGTAGTGAGCAAAGCAAATAGCTGGTGGTAAATTCATTTATAATTATATTACGCTCTTGATCGAAAAAGTACTAATCTTCTAGGAAGTCTAAACAAGTCGGTTGATTTAAGTGGCTTAAAACTAGCTTATTCCGCTTACCGCTAACTTACACTAGTTAAATTAAAAAGTAAGTGAACTAAAACTTATCTATCTATACTAAATTGAAAATTATCTAATTGTAAAATTTCCTAAATTATGTACAGCCTGTAAAATCGATTGCGAAGAATTCGTTTGTATGCCAAACCTCAGTAGCACGAGGACCTGGATAAAAACTATCAAACGAAAGTTATTTCTAGAATGTAAACTATATTTAAGCTAATTAAAATATTAAATTGTAGTTTGAGCTGCTACTAAGGGTTGCTTCAAAAAGGTGGTGCATTTCGACAAAGGTAAATCCGAACATTCTCAAAATTTGATATTCGGATAACCTCAAATACGATGGTGAAGGCAGTAAATACGACGTTAACCCCTTGCGCTGCTTGTTCGATGACATCGGACACCAATGAAGGTATGGTGGGATGCGATGGTTGCGATTTGTGGTTTCATTACCGGTGCGTGGGAGTTACCGAAGAATCTCTCGAAAATCAGGAAAAGTGGTTTTGTCCTTCCGAAATCTGTCGGAAAGCAGGCGAGGAACACCCCAACAGGGCAGAAGAAGTCAAGAAAGGAGCAAAACCGAAGAAAACGCTTGTAACGGATGAGCAATAGGACAAATCCAATACCAAGTCTGACCGTCAATCCGGTTCCTCTTTGGAAAAACGTTTGAGAGCTTTGGAGAAGGAACAAAAGGCGAAAGAAAGGGAGATAGAGGTGGAGCAAATCCCAAGTGAAAAGCGGATGGAAATGGACCGAATCCTGAAAGAGAAAAAACTGCAGATGGAAAACGAGATGCAAGAGAGAGAAATGCAGCAGGAAACGGAACTGCTAGAGAGAGCTCTGCGTGATGAGCAGGCTTATGCCGATCGCGTGCAGCAAATGCGCGAATCGTACAAAAGTAAGATGAAAGAGGCGAAAAATAAGTCGGCCAATCCCGTGGAAGTGGGCATCGCCGGTAGCGATGTTGCTACTAAAAAGACTGCAAGAAAAGAGAAACCACTGAAACCTGTAAAATATACGCAGGAATTACCGAAGCTACCGAAAATGAAAAATCAGAGCACGCCGTTGCGGCATCCGAAATTTTCAAACGAAAAGAGTTCGGAAAAGCGGAAAAGGTCAGTAGGAGAGAAGCGAAAGGGAGAGAAAGAGCCAGAAAGTTCGGTTGACGAGTACGAATCGGTTGAAGAAAACAGCGACGAAGGAGATAAAAGCGATGTAGTAGAGACTAATGTCGAAACGACGGAAGATGAGCTGGGAGAAGAATCAGAGTCGGAGTCAGAGGAATCGGAACCAACCGAGGATGAACGACGATCACACAAAAGGAAACCTGCCTCACACGGGCTGGGGCGACAGCGAGTTGGACCTACGAGAGCCCAGCTGGCCGCACGGAACGGTATTTCTAAGAAACTTCCCGTTTTCTCTGGAAGGCCCGAAGAATGGCCGTTATTTATCGGCAGCTACGAAGCCTCAAGTGAAGCCTGCGGTTGTAACGATGTCGAGAACCTAGTTCGCCTACAAGAGAGTTTAAAAGATCCTGCTTTAGAGAGCGTACTTGGGCAGTTGTTATTGCCAAAGTCAGTTCCGAAGGTGATTAACAAACTCCGTCAACTTAACGGCCGACCGGAGCAGTTGTTGCACTGTCTTTTGGAGAAGGTAAAGCGACTAGATGCTCCGAGAGCAGACAGACTGGAGACATTCATCTCTTTCGGTAACGTAGTGGAGCAGCTGTGTGACCACCTGGAGGCGGCGGGCATGAAGCAGCATTTAATTAATCCGATCCTGATACAGGACCTGGTAGACAAGTTGCCGGCAGGAGACAAGAGAGAATGGGTTCGCTATCGGAACAAAAGGAAAACAGTAACGTTGCGGACTTTCTCCAATTTTCTCGCTAATATTGTTTGCGAGGCATGCGAGGCCAATGCAGGTGTCGAGTACCGGTCGGAATTCAAGACCAAGAGCTACGGGCAAGTTGGAAAAGTGAGAAACCACGAGAAAGGCGCAGTTTTCAGCCATAGTTCAACTATGAATCCGGAGGCTGATTTAGTCGCAAACGACAAGGTGAGACCCTGTAAAGTGTGTAGAAGAACGGACCATCGTCTCCGTTTTTGTCAAGATTTCAAAGCGATGGCCTTTGTAGATCGAATGAAGGTAGTTGAAAAAAGCAAGCTGTGTAGAGTCTGTCTGAATGATCATGGTAACGCTCCATGTAAATTTAAAATCCGCTGCAACATTGAGGAGTGCCGAGAACGCCATCACCCGTTGCTTCATCCGTTCGAAAACACAGTCGAAATCAACACACACTCACGCGCGTCGGGCTCGATTATCTTCCGGATGATTCCCATAACTTTACACCACGGGGAGAAACGAGTCTCGACACTAGCGTTCCTTGATGAAGGAGCGTCAATTACTCTTGTTGAACGTTCGCTTACCGATAAACTAGGCGCCGAAGGTTTGAAGCAACCGCTCACCATTAAATGGACCGCAGACATTACTCGTGACGCGCCGAACTCCCGCCGAATGAATCTATGGGTTTCCGCTTCGGATAAAGATGAAAAGCTACTACTAAACTCAGTGCAAACGGTTTAAAAACTGCTACTTCCGAAGCAAACGCTGAATGTTTCTGAAATCGCCGCAAAGTATAGCCATCTTCAAAGTCTACCGATCGTCTCGTACTCGGATAGTCATCCTGGTTTGCTTATTGGTTTAAATAATCTTCACACTATTGCACCTATCGAAGCCAAGGTACGGGACTCAGGAGAACCGATAGCGGTGCGATCGCAATTGGGTTGGTCGATCTACGGTCCTAGGGCTGAACGGAAAAGTGGTGCGAACATCATCGCGAAGTCAGTAACGAGGATTTGTATGAGCTCCTAAAGGGTCACTATGCTTTAGAGGAATCAACGGTAGCGATAGTACAGGAAACGAAGGATGAGATGCGAGCTCGGGAAATTCTGAGAAGCACAACTGTGCGCATCGGTGATCGTTTTGAAACCGGACTGCTGTGGAGAACCGACAACCCAGCATTTCCGGACAGTTTTCCGATGGCCCGTCGACGGCTGAGGCAGTTGGAGCAGCGGCTGGAGAAGAATCCGACGCTGTACGAAAAGTGTCGACAATTGATAAATGAGAACCTTCAAAAGGGATACGCCCACGTAGCAACGTCTAAGGAGTTGGCGGAAACCGCTCCGCGAAAACGATGGTATTTACCTTTAAACGTCGTTCTAAACCCGAACAAACCGGGGAAAGTTCGTCTCGTGTGGGACGCCGCAGCAACAGTGGAGGGTGTGTCGCTCAACAGCCAGTTGCTTAAGGGCCCTGACATGCTGACGCCATTGACCGCAGTAATCTGCCTGTTCCGTGAACGTCGTGTTGCTTTCGGGGGAAATATCCGCGAAATGTACCACCAACTGAGAATACGAGAAGCCGACAAGCAAGTGCAGCGTTTCCTGTTTAGGAAAAATCCGCTAGACCAGGAACCGACTGTGTACATCATGGATGCAGCAACGTTTGGGTCGACCAGCTCCCCGTGCTCGGCTCAATACGTTAAAAACCTCAATGCGTCCGAGTTCTCAGTGGAGTATCCAGATGCGGCTGCAGCGATAATCGACAAACATTATGTCGACGATTATTTCGACAGCGTCGATACTATAGAAGAAGCGATTCGACGAGCACAGGAAGTGAGATTCATCCACTCGAAGGCGGGCTTCGAAATAAGAAACTGGGTGTCGAGCTCCGCTGAAGTACTCCAATGTTTGGGTGAACAAAAGCCAGTGAAACATGTCCACTTCAATGTTGACAAATCAACGGAAAACGAGCGCGTGCTTGGAATTGTTTGGAATCCAAGTCAAGACGTGTTCTCTTTTGCTACTGATCAACGACCCCAATTCAAGCCGTACTTTGACGGCACTCAACGACCAACGAAGCGGTTGGTTTTAAGCTGAGTGATGGGTTTCTTCGACCCACTTGGCCTTCTTGCTCCGTTTACGATCCACGGGAAAACACTTATCCAAGATCTATGGCGGACAGGATGCAGTTGGGAGAAGACATTGATGACGAGTCGTTGCTAAACTGGAAGCGCTGGGTAAGTCTTCTGACACAGGTAGCAGCAATCCGTATCCCTCGCTGTTACATCGGCGGTGCTCTCTCCAGCGAAATAGAGTCTCTGCAGTTGCACATTTTTATGGATGCAAGCGAGCAGGCTTACGGATGTGCGGCCTATTTCAGAGTAGTAGTACACGGAAAGGTAATGTGCTCCCTAGTAATGTCCCGCTCTAAGGTAGCGCCGTTGAACCGGCAGTCGATCCCCCGGCTCGAACTGATGGCAGCAGTTCTGGGATCACGATTGTTATGCACAGTTAAAGAGCATCATTCTCTCCTTATCACCCAGCAGTTTCTTTGGTCCGATTCCCAAACAGTACTCAGCTGGATCCGCTCTGATCAGCTGAAGTACAAACAATTTGTAGCTTTTCGAATCGGCGAAATACGGGAAAATACCAACGTTTCCGACTGGCGCTGAGTTCCAACGAAAACAAACATTGCCGATGTATTGACCAAGTGGGGACAAGGTCCGCCGTTAGACTCAAACAGCCCCTGGTTTAAAGGCCCTGAATTTCTAGTGGAGCCCGAGACACGGTGGCCGATCATGGCGTTACCGGATGTCGATACCGGCGAAGAAATGCGTGTCTGCTTACTGCATCATGATGCAGCTTATTCGTATTCCGTGGTTAACGTCAATTCTACGTTTCGTTGGGTTCGACTTCTTCGAATCACGGCTAGCGTGGTCAGATTCATTTCAAACTGTCGCAGAAAGATGGCGGGCCAACCAATCGTAGTGTCCAAGGCATCCCCGGCACAAGAACGTCTACTTAAAGCTATGCCAGAGTGCCACCAGCGACCTCTTCAGTAGGACGAGTTGCATGCGGCTGAAGCTATCTTGTGGAGGCAAGCTCAGCACGATGGATTCCCGGAGGAAGTAAGAACGCTTGAAAGAAACCGGAACCGAAAACCGAAACAAACTCCAGAACGAATGGCTAAGTCCAGTCCCATCTACAAGCTTGTACCACGTTCCCAAGTTGCGGTCGGCGATTGCACAGGTAGTGAAGTCTTGTACGTGGTGTAGGGTCAACCGGTACGAACCGCAAGCGCCTATGATGGCACCTTTGCCTATACAACGTATTACGCCACGACTTCGCCCATTCAGTTCAGTAGGCGTGGACTATCCGGGACCCGTGGAAGTATCCGTAGGTCGGCGACGTGAAAAAAGGTGGGTGGCCCTTTTTACATGTTTAGTTGTTCGCACGGTGCACCTCGAAGTAGTGCACAGTTTGACAACGCAATCGTGCCAAATGGCGATTCGGCGGTTCATTAACGACAGGGGAATGCCGGATAAAATCTTCTCCGATAACGGCACAAATTTCAAGGGAGCAAAAAATGAATGGCAGAAAATGCAACGAGTTCAATATGAATGCGCAGAAACGGTTACAAGTCCAACGATGAAGTGGAACTTTACTCCCCCAGGTACCCCACACATGGGCGGTATTTGGGAACGTATGGTGCGATCGGTGAAGGTGATACTGCAGACGCTGGAAGACGGTCGAAAGCTGACGGATGAGATCCTGCTGATATCGTTGTCCGAAGCAAAGGACATGATCAATGCTCGTCCTTTGGTGTACCTGCCACAGGATGCGGAAGAATCCGATGCAATTACGCCAAATCATTTCCTCCGTGGTGATGTAAAAGAGACGGACTTGACCGTGGACGATTTTACGGACCTCGCAGAGGCTCTGCGAAACGCGTATAAGCGATCGCAGGTTCTGGCTGATGAGATGTGGGAGCGCTGGCTTAAAGAGTATTTGCCTACTTTGAATAAACGAGCAAAGTGGATCGAAGACCGAAAACAAATGAAGGTAGGAGATTTAGTATTTGTCGTCGATGGAAAGCACCGTAAACAGTGGATCCGTGGAGTCGTCGAAAAGGTTTTTAAAAGCAGTAATGGCAGAGTACGGCAGGTAGATGTTCGAACGACGAAAGGTGCTTTCAGGAGAGCTGTGGCCAACCTAGCAGTGATTGAGATCTCGAGTAAAACCGGTACTTCCGGTGGTGGATCGGAACCAGTGTTACGGGCAGGGGTGTGCTGAAAATCACTGGGCACACTGCTTGGTAATAGACAGTTGTCCAAACATTTCTCTCAGAACTCTAGCGACAATTTGACATCATTGGGAAAAAGATAAACAGAAAATCTTTAGTGAAACGCAAGGCGATTTCAATAGCTAAATTTAAAGTTCAAATCAAAATAATTATTTAGTGAATAAAAATTTGTACAAGTAGTGAATTCGAAATAGTAGTGAGCAAAGCAAATAGTTGGTGGTAAATTCATTTATAATTATATTACGCTTTTGATCGAAAAAGTACTAATCTTCTAGGAAGTCTAAACAAGTCGGTTGATTTAAGTGGCTTAAAACTAGCTTATTCCGCTTACCGCTAACTTACACTAGTTAAATTAAAAAGTAAGTGAACTAAAACTTATCTATCTATACTAAATTGAAAATTATCTAATTGTAAAATTTCCTAAATTATGTACAGCCTGTAAAATCGATTGCGAAGAAGAATTCGTTTGTATGCCAAACCTCAGTAGCACGAGAACCTGGATAAAAACTATCAAATGCAAGTTATTTCTAGAATGTAAACTATATTTAAGCTAATTAAAATATTAAATTGCAGTTTGAGTTGCTACTAAAGGTTGCTTCAAAAAGGTGGTGCATTTCGACAAAGGTAAATCCGAACATGGAGGTAAGAAATTTTTCTATGGTGTACTGAGACCCCTTGCCCTTCTAAGACGGGAGCCTTCCATACAAATGAAATGAAATGAAAGGCAGGGATTTTTTCTATGGTGTACTGAGACCCATTCGTCATTCAACAGGGAGGGCTCCTATGAAAATGAAATACAAATTTCCTCATAACTCGAGAACCAATTAAGCAAATGGAACCAAATTTGGCATATGGGGGTTTTTGGAGGCATGAATTTATTTTATGATGGTTTGAGACCCCTCACCCCTGTGGTAGGAAGATAAGGACTCTCATCAAATGAAACAGAAAGTTTTGCGTATGTGCCATATTTTCTGCTATGTAACAAGCGGCAAGCTGTGAAAGTAAACTAGTAAAACCTTCTCGGAGCAAAAGTAAATGGACGCCGCTAACTTACAACCACAGACAAACCGACGAGACACTCGCGTTAATTCCATCGTTCAATCAAAAACCACTCATTTTTCAAAAAAGCATGTTTCGCAACATCCCAAGTAACCATAAACAATAATCCAAAACCGTATATTGGAAATAATTCTGCATCCCTGGTGCCAAACTTTTGTATATTAGCAATCTTAATGCTTATAAAACGAATACACTGAAGTCGCTTTTTACGCGGTTTTTAACGCGTTTTTTACGCGACTATTTTACGCGAATTTCGGAATTTACGCGGTTTTTTACGCGAATTTCGGAATTTACGCGGGTTTTTTACGCGATTTTCGGAGTTTACGCGGTTTTTTACGCGAATTTCGGAATTTACGCGGTTTTTTTACGCGTTTAGCTTTTTTTATATTTGCGATGAACGTGCTTTGGCTTTAATGTTATTTGTAACCAATGGGCCTTTTAAAGGCCGCAAGCGAGTTAAAGCAAGATTATTGAAACATGTTAAGCTACGCATAATCATATTTAATACAATAATCTGTGGGCTGGTCATTCATTACTCCCTGGGCATGGCATAACCTTGAGGATTGCTTAACTGCAACCAAGTCCCAGGGCTGGTCTGTATCTTTACACAAATGAAAGTTTGGCACACTAGTGATGCCAATTGTGGTGAAGCTTACCAAAAGTATTTTTGAAACAAGAACGTTCAAAATAGTAGCAAGACGTTTGAAGATTCGATTTACCAATCTCAATTTATATACAAAATTTCTATTGATTCAGGACTTTTGGGAAGGTTAATCACAAAGATATTACCTTTGACTTGGCTTGCCCGAACCGCGAATTTTAATCTATCCAGGATAGTTGCCCAAGGGGGTTTTGTTTTATTTTTACTTTCAGTTTGTTTTCGCTGGAAGACCGAATAAATGTCGACAAACTAAAACGACCTGAACAAGAAAAGAATCTGAAACAACATAACAACAATAATATGGACCAATAACTGATTCAGGTGATGTGACGGGCTACAGAGAATCCAGGTAAAGCTAACAAAGAAAAAGGCAAGGGAAAGGTAAGCGAACCAGTGATATTCAAAATTTATAGTTTTCTAATAGGTTTAAACATTACTAAGTTTATTATTATTTCTATAGCGAAAAACATAACACAATTGCATACTAAATGAAAACTTGCCTAGATGCGGGTGTTACATTGGTCAACAGTGACTCAAAAGTTCATTAATACATTTGTCAATCAACTGAGTTTTCTTAAAGTTTTCAGAAGTATTAAGCGAACAAAGTGTTCTTATCAGATTCACCTCAATGCACTGCATATACTGCCATTATGCACATATCAAGTATGTACACTGTTGATGGAGATATGCGCATGATGTTAGTAAAACAATATTTTAGTGGGTGACATTATCTCTAAAGACTCAAAAAGACAAAGACAAAGTTTAAAAATTCTTAAATCCTATAAAGAATCTTTAAATCGATAAAGCATTACCAAATTCAAATTTATTTCCCAACCTGTTTCTTAGCTAAGACGGGAGAAACACTCGACGTGACCTACCTATTTATTCGACCTTATCACTCGTCTTCACACACTCATATTCAGCCACCATGAACAACCACATCGCACTACAGTTAATTTGTTTTATTTTGAAAACTTATCTAAAGACAGTACTGGCCAACCAGTGTTCAACCGGCCAACATAGGCTAGTACGTCTGGAGTACTGTTGCAAGAAGCTAAATAGAAGCTAAAATTTATTATTCTTTTGGATTGAGCCTTGAAAATTAAGCTGCCAGGCAGCTCCAACTCAGCCTATATGATGCACACATGATTTGAAAAGAAATCTCTATCTCAATGGTTGCAGGCGTTGTACTTATGAACCCCCGTCAACGTATTTTCAAAGCCGCCATTGCATGCAATGAAGAATTGAATCTGAATATATCGCTCTTCTCTTTTAAACATTCACTTAAACAATGGCACCGTCAGATTCTTATAAACATACATATGCCAGAAATGCAGTTTACATTAGTTCTTGATCTAATGATTTGATATAGTCCTACGTCACCCTTTCGTACAACCCTTAGGGCTGTAGTTTTTTGCCATGTGTGGACTCATCACTGCGACCAGTATAGTTAATCTATTGTGATATCGCCCGGGTGTTTGCTGTATGACCTGCACTGCATTTCTTTTTGCTATAATCGCTATTGAATGAGCGATATGCTTATTAAATTTTATGCGTGCTTGTGTGTATTCGGGTTTACCCTTCCTTCAAAGCTTGATCTACTTTACCCACTTATTCCTCGCTGCCAGTACTATCCCATATTATAGCCGTCCCTGGCGAGGACTCATTCGTACCTCTGAACAGTACACTTTACACTTAACCATAGGAGGGACATTTGCACTGTCAAGAGGCTTCAGAGGGTAAATATAGAATTCAGCATGAAGGAAGGGTAAATGGAGGGGCCTTAGAATAAACCCATGCTACAGTCACTTGACATCGAATGGCTCGATTCTACTAAGATTCGAACCCACGACCACTCGCTTGTCAAAGCAGACTCGATAACCTTGCGGCTACGGAGCCCTCTATCATAAAGGTTGAAATAGTAATGAATGACCAGCCCACAGATTATTGTATTAAATATGATTATGCGTAGCTTGACATGTTTCAATAATCTTTTTTTTTTATTCTATATTTGAGAGGTTTTCAGCCTGCGGCTGGTTAGCCTCTTTGTAAAAAGTAAAGGAATACAATTTTGTTTCTGCCAAAGCATTCAATTTAAATTAGATCGAATAAACTGCAGTCTTTCAGGAACAATAGTATCGTCGTTTCTGCTACAGGAGCGTCGCTTAGTACCTCCCTCACGCTTGATGGGATGTTGTAGGCGCGTCGTGGTCCCTCGAACTCCGGACAGAACGTAATTATGTGTTCCACACATAAAGTGATATTGCATATCGAGCAGGTTTTCCTGAATTCTCTTACTTTGACAATGCATTGCTAGTAAAATAAAAATGTCGCCAACATGCCTTCTGCACACTTCTAAGCAACGACAAGGCATGAAATCTTTCAAGGTGGGGACTATGCCAAACCGTAAAGATAAGCAGATAAGTGTTAATCTTGCATTATTTACTCACTATATAATATTTTTTCTCTTCTTTACTTACAGGTACTCACGGAGATCAATTGGGACCACCGAAATTTCCACCTTATCGCTCTTAACACTGTTTATAATTAATTTTAATAAATGTTTAGTAATTTAGATAACCACGTTTGCACAATTTTTGATTGTTTACTTTTCTTCGCTACTTCTTCCACCTGACAGTTCGCTTCTGCTTTCTACATGACCGAAATGTCACCCGTCACGGTATTCGCTGATTACGACGATTACACCGACCGCCTACAGTCGATGCCCGGTGATGTGAATAGAGTGGTATTGGGCTTTGGTGAAGAGAGAGCTGTCCCAGCACAAACAAATGGTCTCGGAGAGACCATCTAACTTGCTCTACATATCGTTTCGGCGTTGCAGATCTGCGAAACATTTGGCGCTCAGACCAGAGCACTCCACATACGAAACCCCGAATTATCAACTCAAACGTTAAATCCGTACTGCTATATGCCTGCGAAACATGGTGCGTTTTAGCGGAGATAACGCAAAAATTGCATGTATTTATTAATCGGTGATTGCGATTGCGATGCCTGGTGGCCTGGCAACTGGGTATCCAATGAGTAACTCCATCGTCGATGTCATCAACGGCCGACTCCAACAGAAATTTGTGAACGCAGCTAAGTGGATCGGACACAACTAACTTGAGGAAAGGAGCGAAGGGGTGTGCAGAGAAGCACTCGACTCGAATCTGCAAGGACTACGTAGAAGAGATAGACCCAGAGGCTCATGGCGAAGCAGCTTAGCCAATGACATCCGGGTTGCAGACGAGAACCTGTCCTGGCGACAGGTAAAAGCCATGACGGGTAACCGTCCGCAGTGGAGATCTCTGATTTCCTCCCTTTGTTCTGCTGGACTGGCGGACATGGACACATAAGTAAGTAAGTCTTGTAGTTGTACTCATTGCAGTTGGCACACTATCGGGGGACGGCTAAGGATAGTTATTAGAGTACGAAAGCATGTTAGCAAGAAGTTTGATGACCATGACCATGACGTCGTGTACGGTCGACTATGCTTGTAGGCTAAGACATAGAATACCCCGCTAACACGCTTTATTTTGCGCCCCCTCCACCCTATTTTTATAAAGAATTGATGGCTTTCACGCCAACTCGACCAGAGGTTGGCATGACCCTCTCAGAATTTAATGAAACTTTATGTGTGTAAAGAGATCATGTGAATAAACAACTTTGCATATTTAGTTTTCCGAAAATTGGTCTAGACTAACTTTTGGAAAGTTATAGTTAAAGTTACAACGTATAGTGAGAGGGTTATAGATACAATATTCTTATCTTATCTTATCTCACACTAACGCAGCCAATAATGAGAGGGTTATAGATACAATATTGTTAAAAAACAGAATCACTTTAGAAGTTTAATGATAGACTTTTGTTGATGAGAAATGCAATAAGATGAATCATGCCATCATTGGAAAACTAATAGTGTTATTTTAAAAAACCTCTCTATGTTCAAATTTCAGATAAAAATATTACTGAAAGAAAAATGCAATACTTACGATTATTGAGCTTGTCTATCTGTTGTTCCATGACACGTATTCGCTCTCGTAACGCTTTGTTGTCTAATGCAAGCTGCTCTCGTGCATTATGGGCTTCGGTTTTGAAATCGTTTGCCACACGTACCGTCATTAGCAAATCAGATTGGAATCGTTCCCACTCATCGCTCTCCTGCCGTCTTAAACTAATCTCTTGGTTTAACTCTTCAGTCTTTTCTGCAAGCAATCTTTCCGTATCTCCCAGATGCCGTTGAGTTTCCGATAACAAAGCTTCCAGTTGGGCTTTGTCATCAGTGAGGCATTTATTCTGGACCTGCGATGCCAAAACAATTAC